>NC_136921.1:61227648-61367648 GCF_949752795.1 Hyperoodon ampullatus | reverse complement strand
AATTTTAATCCCATCTGCTAAGTATGACAACATTAGCATTTCCACTTAATTAAAAACACCCTTAAAGCAGCAATGTTTTAATCACTCCATTTTATTTACTCTCCTCCGGTGTCACTTATAATTGTAACTTTTTATTTTTTAATAATGAGGGATTTTTTTTTCTCCTTGCATCACACAAAAAAGTGCTGTCGATAATTAGCAGTCTTCTGTTATTAGTAGACTCAGGTGTCACAACTGTGTCTCATCCTCATTACAGTAAAAAATTTCACCTATCAGATTCATTATTGCTAGATAATGCGACTGAGAGCCTTTGCAGGCCCTCCAGAAAAGTAATTCAGCCAAGCAAAATTATCAGCTAATTATATTTAGAATCAAAAGCCCAACAACTATTTGCAGATAAATTGTATGAATTGAAGTGAATAGATCTGAATATTAAGTTTCATAGATTTAGCAGATGATTTGTTAATTGGAATAAAAAGGTCATTTGCTAGTCATTTTAACAATAGATCAATTGGAACCCTATTTATTATTTAACTGGTAGTGCATATGAATTGAAACGATGAATAATTGTATTACTGTCATGAGATGATAATTTTCTTCAAAATAACAAAATATGAGAAACTTAGAAGGAATTTTATAAATTTCTTTTAAAATATTGTGGCAAATTTAATATATTTTAAAACACAGTCTTGATATAAATAATGTGTATAATAAGGCTTAGTATTTTAGAGGTCAAAATTATAACCAAAAATGGTGATTGTTTTTTTTCTTGATGAATTAGAAATATAACCACGAAGAAGGTAATTTACAAATAAAAGTTGGAATCCACATTTGTAAATTTTTTTTCTTCCTAAATCAAATAATGCCATTCCTCTCTCACTGTATTTTAATTAGCAGAGGTTTTTTTGGAAATGGCAGAGTACATGCTCATACGATGACTCAAAATGTAACTTGGCCTGCAATTTTCTTTCGGGGAACAGAACACTCTAATTCAAATCCATTATTAAAAAGCAGATAACGTGCACTTTCTGAAATGCCTGTGACTTCACTCTTTTGATTTTATATAATTATAAGAGAATGTTCATATGTATTTGCTTTTCGATTGGCAAAGCATTTTAAAACTGAGTGTCTTCAGATAAAGTGCATATTTTCTTTTTGTTCATAAAGAATATCCCCAGTTTATGTGCTCAAAACTTTTGTGAATGTTTTATAATGCAGTCACAGTGCAGTTTTATAGCTGTGCTTATGATAAGAATTTCTATACATACCCTATTTATGTAAAAAAGAATATTAGATATTAGTTTGGATTTTGAAATTAATCATTGGTAACTAGATCCTGTGCCTTTCCACTGTGTTATCTGGTAACTGCTAGCAGTTCTCAAGCAAAACTTTGAACTCAGTATTTTTCCAAACTTTGCAGCTCAAAGTAAATACTTTTCATTTAAACTAATTTCAGTTATAAAATAGGGAAAACATCACCCACTTAAAAACAGCTTAAATTGCATGTACTTTGTCGCTGTAAATAAACAAGGTAAACATTGACATAACTTCAAACTATTCTTGGGTTGAAAAAAATCTGCAGTTCAAAATAAAATTCTGCCTTTGGTCAACATTTTGGATGCAATTCAAAGTTTCTCATAAAATAAACATATTTTAAAGAGTGTTTTGAATTTCACTGCATAATTCCTAGCCAACAGAAATTACAGTGGTATCTTTAAGGTTTATTGTATGTCAGATCAATAGCCATTATGCAGGGCTAACACAGCCATCAAGATGCAATACCTTTCTTGTACTTAACCCTTACCGCTATGACATGAAGAAAAACTTCCTATAGGTAGGTGGTCCCTGGGGAAATCCTCTCACAAAGTGAAACTTTCTTGTTTCTTTGTTTAATAATAACAGTATTCTTTTTGGATAAAATGGAAAATGAGCTGAATTCTGAGTCAAGAAAGCAAAATATTCATTAAGGTAATCTTCATGAGAGTTTTTCAATAAAAGGGGGGAATAGTTCTACATCCTGCCTAATAAGTAACTATTCTGAAGCTTTAGCTTAAAATGAAAATGCCCCATCACAACAGATTGTAAATTTTTTTCTGATGCTTTTAAAAGTGCCTCGATGATTTCTACAGCTACAGTGTTAAAGTATTTGCTATTTTATTTAAACATTTTGAAAAATGAACATTCTGGGGCTTTGCAGCATTATTAAGAAAAGCTGTCCATACTTTACCATGTTGTTACATGTGTTTATCTGCTGATTATAAAATGTGTTAAACAGTATTTTAAAAACAAAAAAAAAAAATGCAGAGCTGCGCTTTGATTAATTCAGTGAACAAAACATATGCTGTTGGTTCTGTTCTATGAAATTCGTATATGATTAATAAAATCTTTTAAAAGAGCAACTTTGGCTTTTAGGATTGTACTGCCGACCATGTTCTTCATCCCAGTTAACTCTGGGCTCATACTGTAACTTAGACAAACAAAACCACTTTCTGGCTCTGATGGTAATGTCTTTTTAATATATTTTTATCCTCTTTCTAAAATTTCTTTAGGTTGGAAGCTGTGTATTGTGGTTGTTACCCACTCTGTCCCAAAGATTTGGTTTATCCCGAAATATTTCCAGGTAGCTGCTTTAATGTACTTTCGTCTTTGTTGAGATTTAATACATGATTCATGCTAAATTAGAAAGTTTGAAAATAAACTTAGGCAGGAGCAATTGTTTATTTGGCAAGTCAACATGTTAGTGTTAAGGAAAATTTTATGTGTTTTAATACATTAGAGTAAGCTTATATTTACCATCTGTTCTTTTAAGATAACAAAAAAGCAAGTTTTCAAATAGCATTCTTCATTGTTAGCACACACATCCCATAATGATGGATTTTTATAAGCAGGTCAGTGTTGCTGCAATTGCTTACAGATTTTTTTTTAATGATACACACAGAGAAAAACTGAGGACTGAAAGTCACACCAAATTATTTCAACAATTGACTAGTTAATAATATGCAACTGTTGTACAGGGTACATACGGCTGTCGTACTAGTTCTTTGAAAAAATTCTCATCACTAAATATATCACATATGCATTGTGTTACATTAGAATAATGTATTTTAATCACCCAGAGGAGATGTCTAAACAGCACAACTACACAGTCTTATTTAGCATTAAACATCCTTGTGAGCTGAGGTAACCTTATAAAATCATGCTTAAATAATGTAAAACACGAGGCGGCACAGAGCAATATGCATTTTTAATTAGTAAAGTGACTAATATCAAGTGTGTGCTTTGAGGTTTTTGTTTCATTAAAAATGTATCTGTTTTTCCTGCAGCTGAATATCTGTATTCTACACCTGAACAGCTTTCAAAAAGGCTCCAGAATTTCTGCAAGAGACCAGATATTGTAAGAAAACATCTCTATAAGGTAGTTATTGAGAAGAGATTTACGTGGTATAAATGCCATATTGAAGTACAAAGAAAAATCTTAAAAAAAAAACCATTTAATTAGCATACTAATGTTTAGAGGAAACATGCTAGGGAGGGATATTAGTTGTTACACTAACAAGGATTAATTAAACTGGATGCTAGTTGTATTAACCTAGGCCTTATGAAATACGTGCACTTAATGCACGGTACATGCTTTTTTTTTAATTTATTGTTTTCTAAGATGACTGTCCTTTACATTTAGCCCCAAGAGGCTTATAAAAATGAACCTGGATTAATGTAACTCATTAATTTAAAAGGAAGTAAAGAAAAGATTCTACAATTATACTAATGAGGATAAGCCTTTCTTCCCATCAGAATGAAATCTTCAGTCCTCAAAACTTCAGGTGAATGACATTCATGAAGTTTGGTGTTCATTTTTTTAACTACTTTAAAGATGATCTTCGAAGAATCAAATGTTTCCTTTGTCCAGTTTAGTAAAATTACATAAAAACCCTCTGTTTGTTTAGAATTAGGCTGTCAGTATCCTCTCTGAATGACAAAGGCAGAAGAAAAAGAGTTTGAATAGCATCATCATTCAGTTCCCTCATTCATTATCTCTTTTCCCTTGTTTGAATCAAGAATTTTACATTGTTGAAATAACAACACAAAGAGACCCTACTAAAAGTCTAAGTAATTGAACTGGGATAAATCTGCTTTATGAGTTTTGAAGGTGGCTCTAGGCCATGAGTAATATACCTTTTTATATTCTTTGAATGTAGCAACTTCATTTTACATAAATCCAGTATAGTTTACAATCTAGCCGTTTTATAATCCAGCATATTTTAATTTTCCTGTGTTAATATATAACGTTCCTACATGAAATACAGTTCGCTGCCTTTTTTCTCTCCTTTCCCTTGTCATGGCCTAAAATACATATTTACATAGTGATACATCAAAACATGACTCTTTCTGCAGGAAACAGCTAAACTTCAAGAAAAAGGGAGAGAACCAAAAATGCAATTTAACACCCAATTTCAAGCTCATTATCTTTCATTGTCTATTAACTTGGCAATGGTTCAGAAGGTAGCTCATAATAGTTTAAAATGCTGACTGAACAGTTCCAGGCTTCAGTATTACTCCTTCAGTCAATACGATTGTATCGTATACATGGGAAGCTTCAAAGAGAAAACAGACTTCCAAGGTTTACATCCAGATTTCCTAATTTTGAAAGTTCAGTCGTGGTCTTATTTGAGTAAAATATTAATTTAATAGTTTCCCACGTGACAGACTATCAAAATGTGCAGATTATGAAAGTGAAGAAATAGAATAATATGTATTAACACAAATGGATTCATTTTCTACATATGACACAAAGCTGTTTTCAATGAGTTTACCGTTGAATTATTGATTTTTTTTTCCTTCTGGTGAATTTTTGGGCAATATTTTTTTTCAGTTTTATTGAGATATAATTGACATACTGCACTGTATAAGTTTAAGGTGTGCAGCGTAATGACAGACATATATCGTGAAATGATTACCACCGCAAGTTTTAGTTATCACCCATCACCACATATCGGTACAAAAAAAGGGGCAGGGAAGAATGTTTTTACCTTGTGATGAAAATGGTGAAGCATTTATAATTGTATTTCCACCATCAAAATTTATCCGTTTTTAATTTGGCTTCCAGGTAGGCCTTATTATCCCTGTTATTTTGCATCTGCAAATCTTTAACCATTTCAAAAATTACTGCAACAGGTTGCTTTTAGTTACAATAAAAAACAGATCTCCAGTTGAAATATTTTAATACGGCTATTGCCGTAACATAGCTATAATTATTTATTTTACCAACAACTTCTGGAAAATCTTTGAAAGAATGTCAGCTTAGTGGTATGCTGTTAATATACCAAATTGTTTCTCCTATAGCTTAAAAGATAGCCTATACATTAAATGTTTTTTCATGTTACTATGGTTTACATATATTTTTAGTCCACGCATCCTAAAATGGTCCAGCTCAAAGTTTTATAAATTAGTGTTTCATGCATAAGCATTTATAAGAATTTATATATATAATTCCTTTTACATACTTTTTACCATGGATGTTTTTTTCTTATAAATCTATTATACACTTTAATATATGTCCTCATTCATAGATTTTGATGACATTATATCCAAAAATTAATCTCAAAAACTAATAAATTAGTCCAAGAAATAGAAGTAATCAAGAGCTTTATAATGCAATTGTCAGGACAAACTGGTAAAAATCACAGGAAGGACCACAGATCTAGTTGGGTTGTTGTAATAAGATTTAGAGCTAAAACAGAAAAAGAATGCCTGCTAAAACTTTATAATTAAGATATAATAAGTTACACTATTTTTTTACCTTATTTTATAAATATACACATATCAGGTAACATTTGCCCTCACTAAATACCAGAGGATTATTTCCCCCAAGGCAGCTTTTTGCCTACTTCTCTTATGCAATGGAAGAGACTTTTGTGTATACTATAAAGAGAGTGTTGGGGGGTTTTTTTAGATTTGTTCCCTTGGACAGTGCTGTTTTGCTTTTAAAAACATATGCTTCTAAGATCTAAAAGGATAGAATGTCACTGAATTCTTTAATTTGCTCCTTTTACATTTTTACACCTTACTCTCTTTTTCTGTTGTTAAAAGTTTACATTTTAAAATCATCTCAACTACTTACCATGTAGAGTTCACTTTAGGATAGGATTTTTCATATGGATTCACACTTAGAAATTTAATGACTAGAATAAGGCTACTAACACTTGGCTCTCTTCTCACATGAGACATTATACTTTCAATATGAGTGAGAGTTTGGGGGCTATAACTTGAAGCAGGATTTGAAACAGAATGCTAGTAACTGAAAAGCAGAAACAGAATTTGATACTTTTTTTTTCTTAAAGTGACTCTTCCTACTACAGAACTCTGTGCCCATGACTTCTCACCTGAAATGGTTTCAGACTTGAAATGTTTAAATTCCTCACGTGCATGCAAGTGTGTTCCCTTTCTCTCTCCTTCTCTTTTGCTCTCTCTTTCTCACACACACACACACACACACATTTTTCTTAAAATATTTAAAGAAATACATGCAGAAACTGTTTCTTAATTATTTTAAAAACGATGTTCTGAATTTTTTTAAATCTAAAACCATTTCTTAAAAAGTTTGCCACTAGGCTCAACCGTTGACTACAGCTTTCTTGTACTTTCAGGACGCGTCCTTTTCTAAGTAGGTTGACCCATTAGCCAAACACTTGCCACAGAGATAAAGTAGGTTTCACTTCATCTGGAATAGGGAGCTCTTTGATGACTCCTAAACCAAACTTGAACACAAGATTCGAGAAGTAATCATAAAGTAATCAGCCAAGGATTAACTTCTTACACTAACATCGGGCTTCCTTTTACAACCGAAGTAAGTCTAATACCGGGAAGTTGTAATTTTTGGCTCATTTTGACTATGGGAATTTACTTCCCGAAAGTTCCCAACAATTATTTGAGATCAGTACTTTATGCTTTTAGAGAAACTTTGATCATTATATTTTAAAATGCTTTAGAAGATAATTTATGTTCGCCCCCTTGTTACTGGTATTGAAAAATAGCACAAGAGTACAAGTGGGGCAGTTGTATAAAACATATACCGCCCAGACTAACAGAATAGATTTTCATTCCCACCCTATTTTTCATTTAGTTTTATTTACAGATTGAGAGATATTCTGTGTGGGAAAAAAAAAAAAGAGATGCCATCCTTCCTTTGCTTTACGAGGGTAAACTGTAGTTTCTTAAGTTTTTTCAGATGATAGCAGCTGATTTTTATTTTGTTCTCCTCTTCAAGTTCTTCAACATTCCAGAAACCTTTATAACCTGCTGTTATTTGGAGGAGAGGGCAATTTTCAGATTTCTACCTAAAAGTGATTCCAAACAATGATTAAGCTTACAATTCAGACTCAGTGCCCAGAAAAGCCATTTGTGGTTTTGTCTTAATTATATCAGGCTATCTCCCCGAACCACAGCCAAGCCACTTTAAGGTTCCTTCAAGAGACTGGTCACTTTATAGCCCCCTTTTAATTTGAGTTTCTACTCTAGGTGTGAATAAGGTGGTACTCACTAGTATTAACACGCCTCCAAAGTCATTACTTTTTCCTTAAAAATGAACACTTAAAAGCTCGTGATGTTTTTAGAACTTCTAAAATCTCTCATTTGCACCAGCACAATTTAAGGCAAATTCTCAGTCTCAATCTCTCTCCCTCCCTCCCCACTACTCTTCCCTCTCTCTTTCTTCACGTCTTTCCTTGATTTTGTTTTGGCTTGGTTTTTCCTTGATTTGTTTAAGTAAAATAAAAGCAAAAACTCTTTAGCACAATAGATATACTCGGGGTGATTAAGATCAGTTAGAGGTTTTGGCTGCTTCTTTTTCTCTGCTACTAATTTGTAGCCTGGCTGTAGGTGAACTTCTTGGCCTCTATATGATTCATCTGTAAACTTGGAAGAATTCTTTTTTTCTTAATTCTTAATAGCATTTTCCCCCTGAGGCCCTGCTATAATGAAATAATGAATATAAACCCGTTTGTAAACTTGAAGTGCTTTATAAATTCCGTGTAACAGTAATGGCATTTCTCTTGTGCCTTCACCACTTAAAAGTAAAATTCACATCCGCAAAAACATGTATTAAGAGTGTTGTGTATCTTATGTTTATAAAAGTTAAAAGTTGGATGATAAACTTCTAATAGCTGTCATCCATAACATAAACCAGGAAATATGTGTGCAGTCGAATGTACCCATTTGCAGAAAAAAGGGGGTAGGCAGCTTTCCCCAATGATTGGAAATACAGTTATACTTTAAACCAATCAGAAACTGGGATTTCCTGAGGTGATGAAACTCGAGAACCATTTACTTGGTGGCTTTTTGAAGTCTAATTGATGTAAATTATGCAAATTTTCAATATGAATTTTCAGCATGCTTTAGTCTTTCAGGTCGTTAATGCTTCCTCATTGCTTTCTCTTCTCTCCCTCCCCCTTACAGGGTGAAATAGCTCCTTTTTCTTGGGCAGCCCTACACGGTAAATTCAGGTCTCTGCTTACAGCAGAACCTAGGGAAGATTTGTGACAGATGGGGCTAAGTCACAAACTTGCAGCCTAAGGCAGAATCTGTAGAACTTTCCAGAGTGTGCCCATATTTACCTGATCAGAGAGAAAAGAAAATCTGCAGAGGAAGCTGAGCCTGGCTGCTTGTCATAGCTGACACAGAGCCATCTGCCACAAACCTGTGGCAGCTTCAGATCTCCAATCCCTGCCACCACCCCAACTCAAATTAAATACAGATTCCTAGAGACGTTATGATGGTTACACATGTCCTCGGCATCACATGGAGGAGACTGTTCAAAAAAAATATGTGGCCTGTTGTATAACCGCACTCATGTATCCCATATGTGGTGCCACATTGAATTTCCGGTTGAATCCGTTTTTATCCTTTGTACTGGATGACATGGTGCCTGAATTCTTTCTTTTTGCCGACACGATGGCAGCCAAACTACAGCTTCAAACACTCTCACTTGGCTGGGTTTCTACCTAGGTTGCCAGGTTATCATCGGAGCCTTCTTGTGTCCTCAAAGGGCCACAGGGTCTGAAAGGAGGATCAGAATGCTACCAACTAATTGGGCAGCCATCTCAGAAATGTTTGTGGGCAAAGGGCTGCTTTAGCACTTTTCTTTTAGCAAATTAATGACTCCCTGGCACAGGGGTTTTTAAGTGAAGGTATTAATAAGGGGTCTGGCAGGTATTCCCATGATTCACAGAGTTACATTTGCATTTAATTTATGTTAAAGAAAGTTGCAAGATAAACAGCTGTAATTCAGACAAACATGGGAAATACACTAAGTGGGGCCATCTCATCCATAAAAGGAACACTGAGATACTTGTTTTAATTTTTTTCCAGGGATAAAAACAGAGAAATTAAAATACTTCTAACAAAACCAGTAATTTTGATATAAATATCCATCAAAAGTATTTGCATCCAGCTACAAATATAATCTTTTCAAGATAAATCACTTATGATTCCAATAGTCAAGCTGCTCTATTTGTTGATGTCAAGATGTTTTGAATGGCTAGATCGTAAAATAAATTTTTAATAAAGTGCCCACTGCAATTTTTAATTAACATATCTCATTTCAGTGTAAGTGTGTACATCTATCTGTATGTTTCTCACTGAACACTTTCCTTGTGTCAGAGACAATGAATACAATTGTTTCTTTTCCGGATGAACAAGGATCTGTTTTGCAAATGTTTGTAAGATATTATGACATTTCCAAGATTTTCTTTGCATTCTGGAAACCAGGAGGTAAACATTTGTAGTCATTAAGGTAGAGTCTGTTGATAAACCATCTTCTGTTTACTGGCAGGTAAATTGTAACTTTCCTAGCTTTTGAAATGAATAACTTCTCTAAGCTGTAGAGTGAGAAGCAGCCAGGGAGAGGGGGATAGACAAGGGCCAAGCCTGGCTCTCTGGCTTTTAGAAGAATTGAGTGGTCTAGCAGGCATCCGAGATAGAGCGGGCACTGGTTCAAAAGTCTAGTAGGGCCCAATTCACAGGTAGCAAAAGCGTAAGCAGGAAATAGATCAAGGTCAGGGGGCCAGAGAGAGCCCTCTGGATAGAGGCAGACTTGCAGATCAGAGAAAGCAGCAGTTCAAGGCCCATGAGGTCAGGGAATTTAAAAGCAGGAAGAGTAAGAAGCAGAAACAACAAGCTCTGTCTTTGCACACAGTGAGAGCCATGTGTGTGATGGACATCACAGCACTAGCTTTGAGTCCTCCTCCCCCTTCTGAGAAGGCACTGAACAAATTACCCCCAACCCATAAACAAAGAGCTCGGGAATTATTTGAGAAGTCCCTTCTGGTCTGAGACTGTGGAACTCGGAATCTATCAGTTATGCTCCTTTTGAGTGGAAAAGTTAAGATATAAATATGCCTAAGATGTTCTTAGACTATTCTCCTGAACAGGGTTTATCATCTAAAGAGATGCTTCAGTCAGAAAGGTGCCATGTCATAGATGATGTCTCTCAAAACAGTATTACATGCTCACGGCCAAGAAACAGTGCTTAGTTTACTATGTTTTACTATCCTGCAAATAATGAGCTCACATTTTATAGTGAACAAGATATTATATGTACAACTATCCATATATGTTTTTCTCACTAAGTGATGGGAAAACAACATGAATTACTGTTCAGATAGTGCATCCAAAACATTTAAATATTTGCCTGATTTTGGCAAACACGATATTGCAAGTTACCTGTGTATGGAGGGTTTTTTTCTACACCCATAAATTCAAATCAAATTTTGTCTTTAGCTGTGCCCAGCATTACTTCTGGAATAAAAATTTACATTAAAATGGTCACTTCTTAAAACTATTCTGTCAGATTTGGTATTAGTGCAAATAAGCAATAAAAAGTTTTGTAAATGTGTAATTCTTAACATTTGAAAAGAGAACTGTATCTGTGTGTGTAGGTGCGTGTATGCTTCTCAACAGCCATGACATGGTGGCATGGAGGGTTATTAAGTAAGTTGTTAGCCCATATTTTGTTGAAGTCAGAGGATAATCAACGGTACAAGTTGACTCTTTATTTCCTATTTCCCTTACTTTCACTAAAGAGAGCAAACAGTCCCATTATTTCTTATTTTTAGTACGGTTGTTGAAAAAAGAAATTTTTTTTGAGCATTCAATTCTGTTCATTTTATTCTTTTTAAATTAATCATTAAACCAATTTTAATCTTAAATGTCTTTAAAAGTCTGCCCATTATCAACCTTGATACAATGTCCAGAATGCTTGTCCTGAATTTACCTAATCTGTGTTTCTGGCTAGGTGTTTCTATAATAAATAGAAGAGCATCTAGTTCTTAACTTACTCATTTATACCAGGTTAATCAGGAATAGGTCAAAAGACCTCTCCCCAGATGCTCCTGGTTTAACAAGCATCCTTCAAATATGGTTGAGTTTAAATGCCCTGCTCTAGCTCTCAGTTCTTCAGACATGCCACATAAAGATGGCAGCACAGTCAGTAAGTCAGTGGAAACTCAGCCGTAGAGGACTGCACAAATTCATTTGAACACCTTGAAATGCATCTGGAAGCAAAGATTTCATTTTATGTTGAAGGTGTTAATTATATTTGATATTTTTAAAAGTAAAATCTGTTTTTGAGAAAGCATCTGCTACCCAGAAATATTATGAGCCGCAAAAAAATTTTCATTTAAGTCTCAAGATACTTTCTGTGGGTGATAGAATCAGTTTTCAAATGATAGTCCATGCTGTCTTTTAATGCTGACATAGTCTATGAGACATATTCATATTCTTCTATTGACTATTGACAAGTATCACCCTGAGTGCCTTTCTGTTTCAGTGGAAAGCTGGAGAACATGTTTCATTTTAAAACTTGAATTCAGATACAGGACATCTGATGCTTCAATAATGTGCCCTCCCTTCAAAATTATTCATTAAGATGTAATTGGGAAAGTTTAAAAATATGCAACAATTCTACATGATGCTCAAAGACATGGACATATGTGATTAAAGTATAACAAAAAACTTGGGAATTAGCACCAAATTTACAATAATGATTAAGTCAGAGGAGTGATGGTGGGAAGACCAGACATATAACTGGGAGAGATGTGCTTACTGTACAGTTAATCTTAAGCTGGGTCATAGCACACAAAGGCTTATTTCTACCCTTTATGACTTTTTACATGTCTTAAATGTTATTATTGGATATACCTTTTGATAGGAGCTATAGATACTTTGGTTACCATGTATAATATAAGAGCTCTAAATACTTTGCTACCGCACCATTCTTAACATTTCTCGACTCTAAACTATTGATGGAGTCAGAAAACATTTTCCTCCAGACAGTGAAAGAAACTGCCCTAACCGCCAGTTTTGCATGAGAAGAGTTTCCTCTTCTTACCTGGAGCCAAGGACCTAACCTTGACCCTGAAACAAACCATACCTAGGAAGAAAAACTTGACTGTCTGTGGGTTCCTTTTTCCTGGGGCTGCTGGTCACCATTTCTAACTAATGCCTGTGGCGTTATAAATATAAGATGGAAAACTATAGCTCAATAAACTCCCTTTTGAAGAGTAAAGAGAGGAAGATGTAGGAAGTTGTTATATCAGCCGATCTTTTTTTATCTTGAAAAATTCAGAGCTCTGTGGTAGGGCACAGAGCTGTCTGAGCTGCTAACCGCTCTGCCCACTTCCTGTACTGTTACCTGTCCCCTTTCCTCTTTAAGACACAAGACTTTCATTGCCATGAAAGGAGTCCTCCTAGTATCTTCAGGATGCCCTAGCTGCATGTGAGTTACGTATGATTTCAGGATCCCCACTCATCCTCTGGCCCATTTTCCTAAATTGGAATTTGGGGTCAGTACCTTCAGGGGTCCTCCCATCACTTATCACCACCTTAGTGATTCCTTATTCTCTCCCATATCTTTGTGGTAATGACTTTCAACCCTAGGACAGGTTCATCGTTGTTCCCATAAACTGATACAAAGAACTGATGTTTCCTGAGAGATAATCTAAAATGTTTACTGTCCTATTAGTTACTGCATCTAAATAGCAGACCTAAGATGGAGTGCTAGAAGATGTGATTTCTACTAGAGATACTTATGTCACACTTTTCTCGAGAATCTTAAGTCCTTTATATTTGAAAATGTAATGTTTTGTCATCATTTCACAAGTGTGAAAATTAAGGCGTCGTATTAAGGCTTATTTAAAAGCCAGACTGCCTTATAGAAACAGAAAGACGTTTTGTATAAGTCTTTGCCTGCATGGGATAGTGTCATTGTCACCCACCTGTCTTTCAGGAAGCACGAAGTTCAGCGTTCGTGACTCACTGGGAACCCCTGGTTCCCTACTATTTCTCCCCTCACCAGGTAGGAGAGTGCAAAGGGCAGCAGGGGGTGGCCCACACAGTTGGTTATAGAAGGCGAACGAGAGGCCCTGTGGTGTTGACGATATTTTAAGTGTTTTTATTTTTTTATGTTTTTTAAATTTTATTTATTTATTTTTATACAGCAGGTTCTTATTAGTTATCTATTTTATACATATTAGTGTATACATGTCAATCCCAATCTCCTAATTCATCCCACTATTAAGTGTTTTTATTATGACCATTATTATGCCTGTAGGGAGTCTTTGGGTCCCTACATCCATCCCAGGCCCCTGCCACTCCCTGTGTCTTACACCCTGCTGGACTTATACATCACATAAATTTCCTGGCCCTGCTGGTAAGCATTTATTTTGTAACGTCCCCATTTTAGCTGTGGGGAAACTGAGGGCTGAGGTGAGGTTGAGTTGCTCTGGGTCCCATGGTGGTAGAGGCAGGTCTAGAACTCAGCCTCTTTCAGGAGGTTGTGGTCAATTCAACTGGTCAAGACCATCCCTTAAAGGAGGGGAAGAGGAACATATCTGGCTGTCCATCTTTTCCCCCTTCCCTCCTTCTCCTGCTTCTCAGTATACTGTCAGAAGAAATATAGATGAAGATGTTTCTAGTAACTGACTATAGATTTATTTCATGTTCCTCCTGACCTGGCTGCATTTGCAGTCTAAGTAACCATGAGAAGAGGAATGCAAAAGGATTGATTCCTGGTCCTAAAATCTCAGACTTTGCGGTACCTGTGATGTTTCTGAACAGCTGAGGCTTCTTTATTGCCTTTTGCATCATGCAAGGAGAAGTTGCCTATCAAATAGATAGAAGGCTGGCCCTTTATCCAAAAGGCAGCCCCCATGATCTCACCCGGTGCAAGGGGCCTAGGGCAGAGGGAGCAGGTGGCATCAGTGGCAGAAGCACCTTTAATTGTGCAACATAGGGCCTGCTTCCTCTCATCCCAGATAGTAACCCAGAAGTTACATCCTGAAACTTATTTCCCTAGAAAGAAAAGGAAGGGGAGGGATAACTTAAAAAGGAGATACTTCTAATATGGTATTAGACTGTAATTCATAGGGAAATTTATGCCTGAGATATGAATTTCTGAAAATAGGGGTTTTTTTTAAAAAAGGAAACACTGACACATCCTTAATTATAGAGTAATAAATACCAATGGTATATTATCTTCTGATATTTCCTTACACAGATATCAAAGCATGCAGCTGTTTTTGAAAACTGATAATCAAGTACAATATAAATATATTACATCTTGAGCTTACAGCACACCCTTCAACTAAGCCTCATGGAGCACTTAACAGTGAGAAACAGAGCTGCTTAGAGTAGAAACCTAACTGAACAAATTAGCCTTGAATTGTAACTTAAGAATCATAGTCAAACCAAAACGCCTGTCCTTGCCAGGAAAGGCATTCCAAAGGCAAAGATCATGCCAAGTAAAAAGGCTTTGCTTCAGGATTATGGAGGCAGTTCTCAAAAGCCAGCACAACTTAATGATCAATCAGAAAAATACAGAGCAGTAACTTCACAACCGAAGGATGCATAAAAATTGTACAAAGCATTAATAGTGGAATGGGGAGGGAGAATGGGATTTTGACAGAAAGTATTAAGGTCTTAGAAAACTATATTTATTGCTTTCCATCCGGGTAGCAAAAAGAAAGAGAGAGAGACAAACGTGGTCAAAGAAAAGTACTTGGACAAATGAGCGGGGGTAGGAAAGGAAATGAAGGTTAAACAAGGCCAATATGATTCAGAATGAAAGGGAGGGAGGAAAGTCTAAGGAGCCAGCTGCGTGCCTAAATGTTACATTAAGAAGAGCTGAAATTGAGAGGGGGAGGTCTGGGTATTCTACTAAGTGGATTAATGTCTTCTTCCTGCGGTGTCTGAAGTTGCAGAGTTTATTTGGTACAGGATTTTATTGTGAAATTCTTAACGAGGGTGGGGGATAAATAGGGACAATTATAAACACTTAGAAAGTAGAAAAGGGGAACATGTAATGCTTTTCATAAATCTAACTATAATAAACATAGGGTTTGAAGCTACGGACACAGGTAAATGGTCAAAAAATATTTAGTCCATAATAGTAGAACTTAAAGGAAATGTAAACAAAACTTAAAAAGACCAAAAAAAAAAAAATTAATAACCACATAGATGTGTGAAGCCAAGGATTTTGAGTGACTTAGGGGCTAGTTTTATTGCCGCTCTCCTTTCTCCACCCATTTAAAAAAATAAATCATAACTCTGGCATTTAGAAACCTAGTCATGAACATCATTTATTAATATAAACTCGATCCTGTGCTGTTCTTTGGTGGGTGGTAAAAACACGAACTAACAAAACTGGCCTAAAACGACAGCAGGATGATCCTCTCAAAACACTGGAAAGCTATAGGGAAAGAAAAACTCCTAGTTTGCTCTTTCACCTTCTTTATTTTACTGAAGGAGAAAGTCAAAATGTGGAGTGGGTGTGGCTAAATCAGACTAGATGCTGAGGGAGATTTTAAAAGATTTTCCTAAATATGTACCAGAAGGGGGGAGGGCTTGCAACTTGGTGTGATTTACAGCAATTTATTAATCTGCTCATCTACTACCACATCTGGGGAAGGTGGCAAATAAGGAAGGCTCTCTGCCTTCTGCAGTGGAAGAGACTAGAGCAAAAATTGTAATTGTGTTCCCTGAGTGTAACGCTGCCGTCATCTGGCTGGTAACCAGTCCACAGACTTACTCTTTCAGGCGTTTGTCTGGCCAATAATGTAAGAATCATTTAAACTGAAAATATGGATCAGGACGTATTTAAGAAGTACTGATATGCAGCTATTAATCTTGAATGCAAATAGCATTATTTGGGGTGTGGGCAAATCAGTTAACTGGAACCACATGGAAAAGCACTTCGAATTTTTTTTAAATGCTGTGGGGAAAATGGCACTGGTGGAAAAGTTACAAATAAAAGACAGAAAAATATCTACAAAGAGAAAGGGCGGTAAAATGACTAAGCAAGGTGGTCTTGTTGCCTCCAACCTGCTGCATCAATTGTATCAGTAAACACATTACTAACAAAGAGACAATTCCTCTATTTCCCAAGCTGACCCAGCAGCAAGAGGAAGAAAACACAGAAAAGTGCAATGCCTGGTGCCTCAGGGTGACCCTCAAAGGTCATGTCTCTAATTTGTGTTAGAAATTGAGGGCACAGAACTAGAGGTTTGTGATGGTCACAGAGTGGACTTCGGCTTCTGAACACTTTTCTACCCCCTGTGAAGAATTTAGGACGTCATGGAGTTGAACTGGCGTCTTAAATCCCAGGGACACGGTGGAAATTGTTTTGTGATCATAATGAATTAAGAGAAAGGGCATCAACGCATACATCTCTCCTTTTTCCTCCAGAGCCCAGAACCATGAGGGAACTTGGTGCTTGCAGCTATGTTCCCTGGCTTTCAATCGGCTTGGCTTTTCTTCTGTATTTCTAATGCTGTGATATCAGGCCAGAAAAAAAAATGGAATCTACAAAATTGCAAATTGCAAAACAAAATGTGCGTGTGTGTGCGCGCGCGCGTGCGCGAGGTAGTTCACGGAAGATAATGAATTGCAACACTATAAACACCAAATATTAAAACTTAAAAATGTGTAAGGAAGTTTTTAGGAAGCAAAATCTACTCGGAGTATTTACAGTCCTTTTTTTTTTCTGTAAGAGATTCCCCAGACTTCTGGGTGCATCACCAAACTGTCCTCCTACTCGACGAGGAGCGAGGAACGAGCAGCTGCGATTTGGCCCAAGGCACCACCTACCCAGAGTCACTACCTCATGTATTTTACATTTCACTGTTAATAAAGGTGTGTGGGGGGAGACAGAAGAGGACTTTTTCCCCCCAGCATTCTGTGTTTCCTTTTGTCGCTGCCGTCAGCTGACACATGGAAAATGTGGCGCACGGTTTCGCTTGCCTTTAATCTGTAATTAAGGATTCCTTGTCTGGGGCTGGCTACCTCTTTGCTCCTTGTCTCCCTGCCTCTCAGGTCTTCTGCCTTCGGTTGCGTTTGGCCCCGCGCCGCAGGCTGGGTGCTCGGGTGGCCCGACTGGGCCGCGGGCAGAGGGGCGGCGGCGGGGCGCGGGGGCCTCGGCCGGAAGAAGCGCTCGCCTGCCCGAAAGCGCGCGCCCCGGCGCCCGCCCTGCTCGCCCCGAGCGTCGGGGCAACGGCGCCAGAGCCTCCGAGAGCGCGAAGGGCTGGCCGAGGGTCCGGCGGGTCCAGGGTCTGCGGGCGCTCGCCGCGCGCCCTCTCCCCGGGGCCGATGTGCCCGAGCTCCGGTCCGCGGCGGCGCTCGCCCTCAGTGCCCCGCTCGATCCCGGCTAAAGCGCGTGGAGGTAGTTCTACACCTCTCCCGGCGAGAGAAAACGGGACGCAGGGGGACGTCGAGGTCACGGAGTCCTCACCGAGCCCCCTCGGCGGCGCTTGAGCCCAGAACCGAGAGCTAGAGGAGCCCCGAGGCCGCCGGGCGCGTCCCAGGCGGCGGGGCCGAGCGAGCCCCGGGCGACCGCCGCGCTCGCGCTCACAACTCGCTCGGACTCCCGGGCAAAGCCGCGCCGGCACGCGTACGCCGGCGCGCGCACAGCCCGACACGCGCACACTGTCACGCACACACGCGGGCACGCACCCCGGCACGCGCGCACCGACACTCACATGCTGACACACGCACACGTGGCGGATGGCCCAGTGCTGCCCTGGCTCCCTCGCGCCGGGCTTGACTGGTCCCCCTCCGCACCTCCGGGAAGGCGGCGTAGCCCTGGCGGGCAGAACTCTTCTCTGTTCGTCTAAGTATTTTATTGTACTTGGTTCCTTGAGTCGGCCAGTCTCATACCTCAGTGAGAGAATCCGACAAAGATGAAGCAAAAAGAATGATTTCTCTTCCCGCTGTCCTTTTTAAAAAATGTAACTTAAGCAAAAACAGAGAAGGGAGTGGGGATGGGCTCGGGAACTTTCCAGGCAGGGATTCTGGCTATTAATTTTAAAATACTCCTCTTCGAATCTCTCATATATTCAGACTTGTGATTTCAATCCCACTGCCAGCCCTCAGGTCGCCTTTCTTTTCACTTCATACCTGTGTTTTGGATTGCAAACTGTTTCTCCTCCTGACCACCATTTGTTTATTTAGGAGGCGCAAAGAGGGTGGGGGACAGAGAGGTTAAGCAGTGTTTGGGTAGGAGAATATCTAGAAGTATCACATTGATTTCCAAAAAAACGTGGGAAAACGTTTAATATCATTTTGAGGCATCTATGTTTTTAAAAGGGCCTCCTTCCCGCTAGTATTACTATTTATCATTAGGTATTTATTTGCATATACACATTTAAAACTGTATGTTTAAGAGAAAAATGCCTTTTGTTCTTGGTTTCAGCAGAGCCCTTTCCTTTTCTGTCCATCTAAGTTGTAGCATACTTCCCTCTCTTTCCCACCAATAGAGATTGTAGGCTAAAGTGGTGCACTCCAATGACCAAATATAAGAAACCTTAGCCTGCTGTGTTGGTGACCATCGCTGGCATCTATCACTCGAGATTTTACCCCCTCTGGTTTGAAATGGTCCTCAAACTGTAGACCTGAACGTAGAGGTTGGTTGATTGTTTGTTTAAAATGTGAGAAGAGCAGTCCAGGAGTAAACCGAGGTAGGGGAAGGTGGCCTACCTAAGCCCAGCCTTGGAAGCTAGAACAAGAACAGTTGGGAAGTGCATTGAGAAGAGAATGTCTCTAAACAATGATAATCAGGGCTTTCAAAAACCATAAAACAGATTGAAATATCTGATTCATTATTTATTCATCCCAGGACAACTTTGCAAATCTGAGAATAGTGTTTGAAAACCAAGTGCCTTCTATTTTGTACATCAACTCAGCAGATGTGTCTCCCTTCCAAAATGTGGCCAAAGGGTTAAAACTGTAATTTTAGAAAGGAATCTCACTAAATGACCTTAAGCTCTGATACATTTCCTTTTCTTTCTGGCAATAATATCCCCCAAAGAAAAAAATACATACTTATTGATATAATGATAATGTTTCTCATTCTGAGTAGAAGTGTCAGAATGATTCCCGTTTGTGGAAGTGTTTTCAAAACTGCAAGTACACTTTCACTACTATGAGAGCTGATGAGCCAATGAAGGGAAACTTCTTTTAACTCCATAATAGCAGGTTATACAGTAAATGAACAATGATGGTCAAATAGCCAATTATGATATAAATATCCATAGTTTACAGAGAGGTGTTAAATGAGCCTTTGGAGTACAAAGGATTAGACCCATCTAAGCTACCATTTGTTCTTCAACCCATCATGTCTTCCCTTAAAAAGGCCAGTGCCATCGTAGGTAATATGCACACAGAACATACTTCTCTGTGTTGATTTTAGTTTGCTTTATTTCAATGCACACTGTTGTTTACTTTTTAAAATTTAAATAAATGTCAGCATTGTATAATTTCTATGTTAACAAAGCAGTGAGCAAAATCCCTTGTATGTTTATAAAATATTATTGTTTAATTCACATAGTTTAGAAATTCCAAATGTTGAGAATAGGAAGGAGGCCAAATACCATCTGTTTATAACTATGATGCATCGTAATATGTGTACTTTTAAAAGGAGTTTGGTCAATCATGCCACTAATTTATCTGCTCGGAATATGTTGAAGATTTAAAATGTAATTTACAGGATTACTTTTAGTGCGTTGCATCCAACTGTGAGTTGTAAAGAAATCGGTCTCTTCTGTTTTTCTCAAATTAATCATGTAACAACCCCAATTAATGGGGACTGTTAAATGTGTCGCTTTTTGCTTAGCTCCAGAATTCTTCTAACTTTGGCTCAGTCTACCTTCTTGATGTTGATAACAAAACTCCAAGGACAAATGAAACAAAACACTCCTAGCTGTGTCTTTCTGCCAGGAGATAGTCACTTAGAATGGGAGGCAGGGTATGATAGCTAATAATTAGCTAACATCAGCTCTGAGAAATTACCTGTGAAATACCCTTTGGTACTGGGGTGAAAAACAACATTTGACGTTCTCTGTTTTAAAATAGTACATGCTTGTCTCCAAGATTTCTGATTTAACTTACCTTTTATTTCAAATGCATCTAAATGCATATCATGAAACAAAGGGAGTACATTTACCTGCAATAGATGAGCAGGTTTGGGGTTTTATTTTTAAGTTACAAACTCAAGTTTAGTGCGAAATTCCTTGCTTTGCAAACTGGAGAAATTCAGCAACAGGGCCTTCAATTCAGGGCAGACATAGTGTGGAAGTCCAGAGGTGGCTTTAGGGTCTCCCATCAGGGGGTCTGTTTCTCAAGAAGGAGGAACTAAAAACTCTCATGTCCTGAAAAATGTTTGGAAAATGTGATAAAAAACATTGATTAGCAAATGATAGTTCCTAGATTGATTTTTAGCAAGGTCGAATCAGTAGAAAGCTACACCTTGAAATGCTTTTATAGACAAACACCTGCAGAAATATCAAAACACTCTCCCAGTCACCTGTGGGTGTTATGGGTCCTTTACTTCTCAGTTTTTTCAATGGGCGCTGTGTACAGCGGCTTCTTTGTCCATTAAGCAATATCTGTTTTCTCAAACATTTTAGTTTTAGCAGCTTCCTCTAAAATTCTATCAACCTAGATTATTTACTTACACATAATTAAGAACATTAAGAGTCCCTTTTCCAAGTAAACAAGCTGAACTATATATACTTTTTTAAAAATCTAATTGTGACATTTTTTAAATCTGGATTTTTTTCCTTTCTGGTCTGATTTTTTCCCCAAAAAAATGAACCCACGGGGTCTTTATGTTATAGAGATATGCTCAGGCTTGGTTTCCTTTGAGTTACAGTAGGAAAATGCCAGACTCTTTTTTTTCCTAAGTAATTGCTGAAGTGTAGAGAGTAGAAGAGAGAGTACAAAACAGAAAGAAATGTGAGGGATACAGAAGAAAGAAATTGGAGAAGGTGGAGGGGAAGGGGAGATGAGAGAAGCAAAAGATGTAACTGGGATAAAAGAAGCTTATCAAACAAAGCTTTCAAAATTGCTTTGACTGGCCTAAGACATATTAAAATCATCATCATTTCCAAATAAAACCTAGACTGTTGCATTGAGATATTAAACAGCTATGGGAAACTCTTAAGTGAACCTTGATTGATACTTGTGGACCAGTTTTTCCGTTCAAGCCCAACTTTTTTTTTTTTTTTGCTGAACCCAGGCCCTCTGCAGTGAGAACACAGAGTCCTAACCATTGAACTGCCAGGGAATTCAGTCAAGCCTAACATTTTTAAGAGAAACTTATATAGATATCCGTATCTGCACTAGGAGGTGGGGAAGGAGGAGTAGAGACATTCTTTGCTTTTAAAGCATTTATGATATAGAAGTAAGCCATACATACACAAAATAAGACTATGTATAATGCGTTGTTATATGTTACCTACTGTCGAGGTAAAAATAAAGAAGATTTTAAATAGAGGAATTATTCAGAAATGCTTTCCTTCCGAGTACCTTGGCTAGCAGTTAAATTCTAAACCAGTTAAGCAAGTCTTTAAATGTATAAACCCTTTGGAATCCCTAAGTCTAATGAATTGCAGTAGATATATAATTGAGATTGAAATTGGCATGTAGGTGTGCATTTCATGTTTCCTTTGGAGCTGGCTTAGTACCATGGCAACAAGCCACATATGCACATAAGTCGTTGTATAGTCATGCTATCTTGACGACCAAAATCACTTTATAAAATATACTTTAATAAGTTACTACAGAGCCTTGAAGTTAAGCCATATAATTTAACCAATACTCAGTGGGCATTTCTAGGTATCATATATAAATTGGGTAAATGATAAAAAGAAAAGCATTAAGAATAAGAAAATGTATGGGGAAACTATTTGCTTCTTCCAATTAATCTAAAACACGCCAGAAGGTTTTCTCATTTTGTTTTTTATGAAGAATTACTGACCCAAAGAAAAGTCAAATGAGGACGACAACTAAACAATAAAAGCAACAATAACAACAACAAATAAAAACATTGCTTTTTTAGGAGAGAAATATGAAAAGTAGTAAACTTACCCATTTTAAGAATTAAGAAGAAAAGACATAAAATTTAATACACACAGTAAATAATAAATATTCTCCTAGTTTCATATGATGGCTAATTAAGAAAAAAAGCCCATGTGGAAAATTTGGAAGAGAGACAAATATAACAAGGTAATTAACCCTTTGCTCCTTCAGCCTTAAAGGAGAATGAGCAGAGTAAGATTTCTTAAGTTTGAACCTGCAGCAACCTCAGAGATCAAATCTGCCTCTGCAAGAGAAATAGAAGGATTCTAGTAGCGCTCCATCTCAAGTCAAGTCTTGTTATTGGCCCCACTCTGACCTTGGCACCCCAAAGTCTCAGTCCCCGAGTTCTTTGCTCTTTGATTGAATTCCTGCCTTTTATCACAGACAGTCAGCAGCTTCGTTCTCATGGACCTTCAGTGATGGAATTCACAATCTGGTATTCGTTCTCTTACATTTGGGTAGTCCTTGATAGTTGAGGATGTACTTTTTCATCCATCATCTAATTTAGTCTTGCTAATACCCTTCTGATATAGGTAAACCATAGCTTTAATCCCAGACTTCAGAAGCAACTCAAAATCATACTGCTAGTACATTGCAGAGTTGGGACTAGAAGCCATATCACACGGTGCCCGGTTTCCCCCTTTCCTTCAGACTGGACTTCATACTTTGTTCTTCATTTAAATTATGGGTGTAAGAATCAATTACAATCACTGCCTTTGTATTGGGTGGAGAGAAGAAGGAAAAGAAGGAGCAGTAGCAGAAGGAGGATGGGGAAGAAGAAAAAGAAAGGAAGAGAAAAAACAAAACAATCCCCACAGGTTTTTCTGTGAAATGGGGAAGAATAAATCTTGAAATTGCCCCCCTTCTGCTTACAGAGGTTAGTAAAGAGAGAAGCACATCCTAAAATTTGTATCATATAAAGAAAAAACGAATTCCAAGCTATCCCAATGCTTTGTGTTTTAAAGGATGGAAATCCATTGACAGAGCTCTTTAATGAGTTCTTGGCCATGCATGCGTAGGCCACAAGGTTGATTTTGAGTACAAGATGGAGAAATATTCTGTTTATGAAATTAAAGGAATTTGGGGAAATTGAAAAGAAAACCTGGTAGAGAGGAAAAGAAAATAGTCATAGGATGGAGAGACATGAGCTAGAACTTAACATATCCAGCAACAAATTCCCCATGGTGGGATATAGTTGATTATTAATTTTTTTTATTAGACGGGTATATTACACTCAGTTCTCAGCTTATACTCCAACGTAATCTCCATCTGTAACCCCAAAACTCCACTGAAAATCTGAGATACAAAACTGGCTTGATTTATTTCCACATTTGGGGAATGAAGGCATAGAAAAGGCAGCCAAGAGTGACATTGCAGAAGGCATGATTTAAAATAAAGACGTAGAATGTTATGGAAGCAGGAAATAAGGACAGAAGATGATTAGGAGAAATGGAAGCCCCAAGAATGAATACTAAGAAACAAGGAAACCCATAATATAGGAGATCTTGGGAAAAACCAGCTAATTTGTTGATGTTGTAGACACTTGATATTTTTGGCTGTAAGTCCGATTTGAGGAATTAATTCTTTCTTACTGAATATAATCAGGCCTAGGAATTGAAACTTGCTTTGAATAGAGGAACAAAAAGACAACACTGGAATTCAGTTCACCTGACCTAGCGCAGCCCAACCAGACTCTTTTCACCAAAGGCAGCTGTTATTGGGTTCTGCTTCCTAACCTCCACAGCTTCTGGGGCTCCACCCAATCCCAAGCTCAGATGTCCAGCCTCCCTTTGATATGGTTCTCTATCCCTGGGATTCTGTCAGTTGCAGAAAAACAGAAAAACCTGGCTCAGCTGAGTTGCTCTGGGAAAATTATCATTTCAGAAGCAAGAAATGTGGATGTAGAGTGGCTGCATCATCCCACCCTTTCATCCTGATATGTTAGCTTCCCGTTGGCTATCCTCTTATGTTCACAAGAAGGCTACAGAAATCCAGCCATCACAGCTTCACCACATCCCTCTTTTCAGACACAGGAGAAGGGATTTTTCTTTCTTGCTTGGGTCTCTTTGTGCAATTAAGGAAAGTTTTTCCCAGAAGCCCATTAGGAGAATTTCCCACACATCTCATATATGCATAAACTCGTAGCAGGGATGGAAATGGCTTCTATTCAGTTAAGACCTAACTTGGAACCATATGGGTGAGGGATAATTAGACCCATGAACAAAACTAGTGTGTGGTTCACAAAGACAAGAGGGAGGAGATGACTGTTGGGTCAGTAAAACATACTTCTTCCAATAAATACATTTATGTCTTATTTATTCAGATTTGTTCTCTGTGGCTTGCAAAGAATTCTAATTAATACACTTGGTTACAGCTACCACTGGGATCATTTAAATTGTAGATAGCTTTCTATATATATACATATATATGTATATATATATATATATATATACATATATATATGACTTGCTTTTACTTTCAAAGTTCTTTTCTTTTTTTGTTCTGTTTTTATGTACGTGAAAGAATGAGTTGGATTTTAGAACTGTATTTTTTAATCTTCTCCATGTCCAGCATTTATTGATCATGACTTTAATTTCCCAGTAATAATTTCCCCCCAAATCTCTAATGTCTCATTTTTACATTTATTCACACATTCCTTTCTTGTTCATTCAGAGATTCATCTCGTCATTAATTTCTTCTTCTTTTTTCCAAAAACTTGTTATGAGGTATCTAATATGTATGTGGAAGACATTGGGTTAGCAAGGAAAAACAAGCCAACAAATGTTAAACCACATTTGTGTAACCTTAAAATTAAGCATTTTTTATAACATTTTTTTTTTTTTTTTTTTTTTTTTTTGGTGGTACGCGGGCCTCTCACTGTTGTGGCCTCTCCCATTGCAGAGCACAGGCTCCGGACGCGCAGGCTCAGCAGCCATGGCTCACGGGCCCAGCCGCTCCGTGGCATGTGGGATCTTCCCGGACCGGGGCACGAACCCATGTCCCCTGCATCGGCAGGCAGACTCTCAACCACTGCTCCACCAGGGAAGCCCTATAACATTTTTTTTTAAATAACATTTTTAAAAGGGGAACAATGCGGCAAAAATGAAGCGCTCATGGACATTCCCAGGCTTCACTCATTTGCTAACGTGGTTTCTTGTGCTCTGAGGTGAGTCCTGCCCTGAGAGTCCTGCTTTGACAGACAAGGTCTTTTGAGCTTTAGGCATGAGAATAGGGAGGAAAGGAAGAGAGAACAAAAGTTCAAAAGGTTAAATTTGGGGGAGGAGGTTATCTTGATGTGAGACTGGAATTTGAAGACAGATGTAAAGGAGCAGAAACAGCTGCGGCATGTGAGCCACTGGATGGGGGAAGCAAAAGGGGATTTTTAAGGTTCTCTGTTCCCTTCATCATGTTCAAGAAAACAAATGAAGGGCTTGAGTTATTCTGAAATTATTTGTGGTTGCTGCACTATCATGTGTTTTTATAACCATGATGTTGTTCATGTGGGTTATTGTTTTGTAATATCCAGGGCTCTATTTGATTGTGTGTAACAGAAATTAACTCACATTAATCAAGCATAAACTTTGGCTTATGTGTCAAAAAGTTTCAGGAGATGATCTTGGATATTATGAGAACTCCATCCTCTAGGATCTGGCTCAGTCTGTCTGTCTGTCTGTATTTCTGTCTCTCTTTCTCATTCTAAGTCCCTCCTCTGCATTGTTTTCTTTCTCTAGAAGGCTATCTCAGTGTGGTGGGAAAGATGGCTCATCATATTTCACGTGATCTTTACAGCCTGAGAATAGAGAATCGATCATATCTAGCATCTAAGTCAGACCCTGGTAAAAATGACACTGTCCACCCTACCTGAGTCACTTTCCTGCACTTGTGGGAGATGTAGGAGAACCGAGCAAGACATAATTTCAGATGACTGCTCCAGTGTTACAGTGGGATGACTCCTTCAATCCGTATTACAAGAAACTTTCTAGCTATTGGGCAGAGGAACAAGTGATATAGGTAGCACTGCATCTCTTGTTAATCAATGTCCTCTCAGTTGAGTTATTTAGACCGCTATATGGGGTTGAATTTTTACTTAAATTTAGGTGTCTAGTTGTCTTTTCAAATGTTGTTCAGAGACTTACACTACAAGTAGCTTTGAAATGAAAATTGATGGATGTGCAGAAAAACATGGAAATAGAGCCACAAGACAAAGTTAGAATAAATGAAACTAATATTCATCACTGGAGGAATGTTAGACTTGCACTTAAATGTCACCTAGAAACACTCAATTCCTTTGCAGACACACTAAGATGGAAAAATATCCACCAAGAGATAAAACTTGTATTTCCTTTTGTTTTTAGGACACACTCAAATGAGTTGCCTGTCGCATGCTAGATAGTACAATTGACACTAGAAAGAGATTGTAGAATTTCCAAGCTAGAGAGGTTCATGAGTTGTGAAAGATTATCATTCAAGTGTCAAGTACCTGTCAAAAACTACTTGTGGAAGTGTTGGGAAGAATGTGGAGGAAAGGGAACCCTCCTACACTGTTGGTGGGAATGTAAATTGGTGCAGCCACTAAGGAGAATAATATGAAGGTTCCTCAAAAAATTAAGATTAAAACTACCATATAATCCAGCTATCTCATTTCTGGGTATTTACCAAAGAATTAGAAAAAAACTAATTCAAAACCATGTATGTACCCCCACGTTTATCATGGCATTACTTACAATAGCCAGGATATAGAAACAACCTAAAGTCCATCAATGGAAGAATGGATAAAGAAGATGTGGTACATATATACAATGGAATACCACTCAGCCATAAAAAAGATGAAATCTTGCCATTTGTAATAACATGGATGGACCTCGAGCATATTATGCTAAGTGAAACAAGTCAGACAGAGAAAGACAATTACTGGAAGACTTCACTCATATGTGGAATGTAAAAAACAAACAAAAAGGAAAGAAATGAACAAGCCAAACAAAAACAAGCACGTAGTTACAGAGAACAGAGTAGTGGTTACCAGAGGGGAAAGGTTGGGGGAAGGGTGAAACAGAAAAAGAGGATCAACTGTATGGTGACAGATGGAAACTAAATTGTTGGTGGTGAGCACGCTGTAGTGTATACAGAAGTAGAAATGTAAGGTTGTATACATGAAACTTATATAATGATATAAAGCAATGCTACCTCAATAAAAAAAATTTTAATAAATAAGCAGTAAAAAAAAAAACCCAAACAAAACAAAACTACTTGTTGATTGTTATGAAAGTTTTAAATTTCCAATGGTAAAAGCATCAATTTGGGGGGTACGTTCTGAGCTTAACCAAACTGAGAATGCAAAGAGAACCCTGGTCTTCTTTTGTATGCCTAAAACTTACAAAAGCATTAAAGAGGTCAAGGTCCTGAGCCCCGGTTATATGAAGGACCGTTGGCTAGAATGAGGTGCATAATGGTTGGTGACCAAAAATGACTCAGAAGATACTGTGGGCTCTGACTATGAAGATTTACTCTTAACCCAGAATAAAGCAGCATTTTTTTGTATTAGCAAACGTATTTGAATAATCTTTTGTAAGTCAACATAATAAAAAGTTATGTATGTACTGTTTGCTGTAGCTATGGTGCACTGAGTGATTATTCCCAATTCCACCCTATTTTGAATTATACAGTATACATGTATGCCCTTTTCCATGTGGCTTTGCAGTGTCTCCCACTAAAGGAAGCAGGGTACTGTCCCCAACCCATTGATGTTGGGTTTGGCCATGTGACTTGCTTTGACCAATGGAATGGGTGGAAGTGACAGTGTGCCTTTTCCAAGCCAAGGCTTTAACAGGCTTTGCATGTTCCCTCTGCTTGAACATCTGTCATTTACCATGAGAACACAATGGACTGGAAGCATATGGACATATATGAAGTAGACCTGAACCCAACCCAGCCTGCAGCTTGGAGCTCAGAGCTGAATCCTGAAATTGAGTTTTTACAAGTGACTTGCATCAACTCACAGACCCATGAGGGAAAAATAAACACTAGTTGTTTTAAGTCACTGAATTTTGGAGTGGTTTTTCATGCAGCATTATTATAGCAATAGAGTAGTATTTCTTTCCTCTCTCTACAAGTGTTTTGAAATTGATGTTGCATTTAACAACGCATAGCATCATAGGATCAAGGAAATTCAGTAATTATACAGTTAATCATTTAATTAGAATTATGAAGTGGTACAAAAATGATGCAGAGAACACAAAACACAGAAACCTAATCTAATCTGAGAGTCAGGAAATGTTTCTCTGAGGAAATGACATTGAAGCTGAGACCTAGCTTTTGGCCAAGCAAATTTGGGGAGTATGGGGGGAAGTATTCTGAGTGCAGGTAACAGTCTTTGCAAAGCCCTTGAGGCAAGAAAGAGAAGGTCATTGAGTACAGAGAATTATCTGGAAAGCAGAGAGGAAACAGGAGAGTGCCAAGAGAAGAGAGGTTGGTGAGGTTCAGTTTACCGTAGTTTTATGGGCTGAATTGTCACCCTCAAAATCCATATATATTTTTTAAATTAATTAATTAATTTTTTTGGTTGAGTTGGGTCTTTGTTGCTGTGCAAGGGCTCTCTCTAGTTGCGGTGAGTGGGGCTACTCTTCCTTGCAATGCGCGGACTTCTCACTGCGGTGGCATCACTTGTTACGGAGCACGGGCTCTAGGCCCGTGGGCTTCAGTAGTTGTGGTTCGTGGGCTCAGTAGTTGTGGCACATGGGCTCCAGAACGCAGGCTCAGTAGTTGTGGTGCACCGGCTTAGTTGCTCTGCGGCATATGGGATCTTCCCGGACCAGGGCTGGAACCCTTGTCCCCTGCCTTGGCAGGTGGACTCTTAACCACTTCGCTACCAGGGAAGCCCAACATTCATATATTGATGTCCTTAACACTCAGTACCTCAGAAGGATTTGGAGCTAAGGTGTTAAAGTGGTAATTAAGTCAAAATGAAGTCATTAGGGAGAGTCCCAAAGTCAATCTGACCGATGTCCTTTAGAAGAGGAGATTAGGACACAGACACATATTTTAATGCTTTATTTTTCTTTTCTAATGTTTTAAACATTTAAAATTTATATATTTTACAGTCTCTCTATTACAGCTCTATTATCTGAAATTCCTTGGGGTTTAATTCTGCTGTGTTTACTCTTTCCTGTGTCTCTCAAGGTGGATTGTTACCTTGCATGTGTTGTAATTTTGAACAGTGAGCTCATTTTTCTTTTTTTTTTTTTTTTTTTTTGCGGTACGCGGGCCTCTCACTGTTGTGGCCTCTCCCGTTGCGGAGCACAGGCTCCGGACGCGCAGGCTCAGCGGCCATGGCTCACGGGCCCAGCCGCTCCGCGGCATGTGGGATCCTCCCGGACTGGGGCACGAACCCGTGTCCCCTGCATCGGCAGGCGGACTCTCAACCACTGCGCCACCAGGGAAGCCCGTGAGCTCATTTTTGATAGGCTTCATCTGGAGGCATCAAGTGTGGCCTGTGATGAGGTTTTATTACACCAGATTTTTTTCTCAGTTTGCTTCTGCTGGGAATACACTGAATCTCAATATGGAGTGTTCAGGGCCATGTGGTTGACACGAAGCTCATTTGCGGTACATGTCTGTGATTACAATTTCTCTGGAAAGGCTTATTTTCTACCCTGCACCCGGGCCTCAATAGCTTGCTTCCTTGTTGTCTCTTTGTGCTAGTGTGCAGATTATTTCTCCTCTACCATTTCACGGAAGGGGAAGCCCTGAATGATCCTGGATTTATGTAGGAGGTTCAGTTTCAAATCCCCACCTCCCTGCAGAATTTCCAAGGTCTTGTCTTCTGTGTCTTTCTGAGAATAAAAATGAAAACTCCTAGGTTTCTGAGACATAACCCCACCCTAGTCCACCCCAGCTCCTATACTGCCTAGTTAGTTCATGTGGTTACCACTTGGGCTCTCAGTTCCTTCTTTCTTTTGGCCCCTGGTGATTTCTCTTACTTTCCCGCAAACTCAACTCTGGATTGAAGAGGATAAGGAAAACATTACATGGAAAAACTTGACTGGTACTCCTTCCCCTTCCTGAATAATTCATTTCTAAAGCCATTAGGTGAGAGAGAGCAAGATTGGAGAATATCAGGGTCCAAGGAGGATGAAGAGAACATCCAGTCAAGGATGATAGCAAAAAAGCATGAGGAATCAGCCTGAACAGGGCGAGCAGGTATCCACACAGGGGAGTCAGAGCCCAAACAGGGAGAGGAGGGCATCTGTGTGTGGGAGGGGATCATAGCAAGGATGGGAGATTGGTTGCATAAGTGAGGTTGGTTGCGTAAGTAAAGATTTGAAGAATTATGGAAGCTTGTCTTCTCACTATTAGAGATGGGGTTACATACACAGAAAGCGAGAAAACTCGAACGAACATGTGATTGGAGGTATAAGCATGAACTCGTAGTTTTCAATATCTATAGGTAAATATAGATAGATTTCAATTTCTATAAATAGAAATAAATATAAATGTAAATATATGGTACACACATATATATAATTCCTGGCTCTATATGGGAAGCAGCAACACTCCAAAAACAATGAACATACATAGTACCCAGATCTTGGCTTCCAAATACCATATTCCATTAAGGAAAAAAAAAAAGGAAATTTTTAGAGAAATGCCTGATTCTGGGGCTGAGGGAGAGAAAAAGTACAAGAAAAACCTGGAACTTCTACCATAAACCAAAGAAGTGTTAAAAAAAAATGATGGGCACATATCAAAAGGGCCTAGAAGTCAGCTTAACTGAACTCCTACTAGACACATTGGACATAATTTGAGTATTCATATGGATAGTAACATGATAGTAACTCATAGAATTTACAATATTAAGTAAAATAAGAGACCAAAAGACCATACTGGCATAAATCAATGAATGAATGAATGAATGAATTTAAAGTTTGATGAAGAACAGGATATTTATATGATTTCAGAGTACCTCCCCACAAAAGGGGGAAAGTAACTTTATGGTGGAAGAGCCTGGAAGACATCAGTTTTATCAAGTGGTGACAGTGAACATCAGCTATTGAAACCATGCATGACCTGGTCTGCTTCTTTGAGAGGAACACAGCATCACTTTTGTGATACTGTGACCTGAATCCAATCCTGAGGAAACTTCAGGCAAATTTAAACTGAGGGAAATTCTACAAAGTAACTGGACTCATCTTCAAAACATCAAAATCATGAAAGTCCACCATAGACTGAAGAATATTCCATACTGAAGGAGACTAAAGAGACATGACAAATAATGCAGTGTGTGATTCTGAAGTGGATCCTTTTGTTACAAAAAATATTGTTGCATCAGTTGGTGAAACTGGAATGTGGTCTGTGTGGACCAAAGGGCAGGAGTGTATCAAAACGTATTTCCTGCATTTGTTAGTTGTGTTGCAGTCAGTAGGAGGATGTGCTTATTTGTAGAAAACACACATAAAATTGTTTGGGGCTAATGGACCTTCTGGTCAGCAGTTTATAAGTATTCAGGAAAAACAAGCTATTTGTACTCTATGTCTAGCTTTTTTGCTAGAAAAAAAAAAAAGGAATTTTTGATTGTTTCAAAATTTAAAACGACCAATAGCAAAATAAAAAATATGTGATGTAGCTTAAGTAGTACTAACTACTCTATTCAACAAACTAGGAAAAAAAAAAAATCCAGGGCTTCCCTGGTGGCGCAGTGGTTGAGAGTCCGCCTGCCGATGCAGGGGACACGGGTTCGTGCCCCGATCCCGGAAGATCCCACATGCCGCGGAGCGGCTGGGCCCGCGAGCCATGGCCGCGGAGCCTGTGTGTGTCCGGAGCCTGTGCTCCGCAACGGGAGAGGCCACAGCAGTGAGAGGCCCACGTACAGCAAAAAAAAAAAAAAAAAAAATCCAGCCAACTAAACTCTAAGAAAATAGGGGAAGGAAATAAAGGATCAAACAACAAAATTAATGAAGTAGAAGACTAAAAAGCAAGAGAGGATACATAGGGACCCTTCTTCACCATTGGGCAGCTACTAGGACTTTTGTCCTTCCTTGCATGAGCAATGGATGCTCTTGCAGAAAGAGAAGGGAAGAGACAGTTCTCAGATTTTGAATTTCAAAACCCTGGGCCTTTGTGTATCAGACATGCCCTAAAGATCTGAAATCATGATATTAACATCACAAACAAAAGATTTGGGGAAAATAGATGAAAATTCAGTGTATTTCACCATATGTTAAATGAAGTCTCTATAGGTTAAGGAAGAGAAGAAAAGGAAAAAATGGTCAGAAGGAAAGCACAGAGCTTAAAGATCGATGGTGTCTCTGAAAAGGGACTTTGGCTCTGATCTTCCTGCACCTGACCTCGGAGAAATTGTCCATGGTTAGCAGAATCTGGGAGCAGAGAGCTAGCTGGTCTTGTGTCTTGGGGGAACCCAGGATCCTCTAGCCTCACAGGTTCCCTGCGCCCACCACAGTGCAGGAGCAGTACAAGAGAGAGATGGCTGTGAGAGGGTTCAGATAACCAATCAGAGAGAGCCTCTGTGTTCCTGGGTTCAGATAACCAATCAGAGTGAGCCTCTGTGTTCCTGGGTTCAGATACCCAATCAGAGAGAGCTTCTGTGTTCCTGATATCCCACTGAGTCTCTGAAAGAACCACATAGTTCCTATAGGCCCAGAAGTCTAAGAATATTTAACCTAACAGGTTAGGGTTAGGGTTGGCTTAGACAAATTAATAAGGTCCAGATAGGATGGTGACATCTCAGAGACTTGCATGGATCAACCCTGGAGGACCAGAATTGGTAACACATCTCTTAGTGAATGTCAGCGTGAATAGATGATGGCTCCCATCCTAGCATCCTGTTTATTTGTAAACTATTCTGAACATAGTCCCCAAGTTATTAGATAGGTGGATGGATGAATGGCTGGCTGGCTGGATGGATAATAAAAGGGCAATTCCTAAATTATATCAGTCTAAAAGCTGCTGTGTTATAGAATTTCATACCGCTAAGAATGCCACTAAGAGAATAGCCAAATTGCCCTCATTTACTCATGCCCATCCTGGCACTGCTTTCCAAGATCAGCAGCAACTAAGACTGGGAGAAGAATAGTGTTCTAATATCATTTTCATCTGCAGCTGAAATAGCCCGAGTCAGTAGATAAAGCAAGTGTCTTTGCAAAACAGTACATTAGGAAGAAATACCATTGGAAGTTTCAGACACTAAAAAGTATTTTTTAAAAAAGACATTTCTTCCGTGTTTGCTTGTTTACTAAAGACAAATAAAAGGCATTTGAATTATTTTCTGCCCTGTTTGGAATCTTCTCTTTTTATCTTGGCCTTACCAGGTTTTTATTTGTATACTTAGGGAGATCTTTATGGAAGGAAAATTGTAATTCTAAAGCAGTCTGCAAACAAACACTCACACAGCATAACCAAACCACAATTTTATGCAGATTTTTTTCTCTATCTTGGATTCTGAGTTCTTAAAGGAAAATGTGGATGCAGTGGTGTGTCACAACTGCTATTAGAGAAGTCCAAGGGAAAAGAGTACAACATGATGATCAGCCTTGGCAGTCTCCACATACAGCGTGATTATATTGTAATACTGTTTGATGCAATGATATGTTTGATCAGTTTCAAGAGATGAATATCACCTCACTTCAAACAATTTGATACAGTCTCATTGTGTGGAATTATGGCCGCTGTCAATCAGCATATGGCATAACCCTTAAAGTGCCATCTTTGGGGAATGTCATAAAAATGATTGCAACACTTGCATTAATTAGTAAGTTTTTGCACTAAAACCAAGCAAAACCTGTTAAGGCAATTTATCTGCTGTATCTCTGTTCATTTTTGTTACCACAGAAACATGTATATAACCCACCCATGCAAACACTCAGCCGATTAGCTCAACTTACTAGAACAGCCATGCTAAAAAAAAATCCTAGTGTGAGTATGAGCTCCCCTCCCCCATATAAACCAGTAAGCTATATTTTCTCTATTTTGTTTTATGGTCCCCAACATACCCTTACCTTGAGCCAACTATCCTATTAAAGTGAATGGTGGGTGCAAAGTAAAGGCAAACATGAAATTATCACGAGGTCTATGGTCTTGACAAGACAAACTCAAAATTTAAACTAGACAAATGACAAATAAATGGCAGGTGTACATGTTTAGATAGAATAAATACAGATTAAGAGTCCTTTGAATGTCATTAATTTCACTTTGTCAATGTTAATTGTTAGATACATTTTGAGGGAAGAAGAATTACCATCTCTTTTTTACCTTCGGTATGGAATATTTTCCCTCTTGGTGTTTCTCTGTTATCCATTAATTTGCCATTGTCACCCAGCTATACTATTATTTCAATTTTCCCCAATAATACATAATTTGAGAAGTTACTGGTTTGACATGGTACATACTGATTTGACCTGAGACTTAACACACTTTCCCAAGGTGGTTAACACCCCCCAGATTCAACTGTGTTTGTTGACAGTGTATGTGTCACTGGAGTGTTGTGAGCCTTTTCCTGAGAAATTCCTCTCCCACTGTGTCTCCTGGCCTTCCCCTTTCCAGTTTTCCCCAGTGTCCTCTATTCCTGTTATCAACTGAGGAACCACCTGCTGTGGTAGGCAGCCTCCTAAGGTGGCCCCCAATGATCCCTGACTCCTAGTATTCGCTAACTTGTGCAATCACCTCTCCTTGAACCTAGTGACTTGCTTTTAATGAATAGAATGTGGACAAAGTTATTGGATGTCTCTTTCATTATTAGGTTATAAAAGACCATGACTTCTGTCTTGCTAGCAGGGTCTCTCTCTGGCTGGCTTTGAGGAACCAAGTTTCCATGTTGGAGAGCCCCATGTGGCCAGGAAACGAGAGCAGCCTCTGGCCAACGGCCAGTGAGAAACTGAGACTCTCATTCCAATAGACTAGGAAGAACTGAATCACAACTACTAATGTGAGCTTGGAAGCAGATCCTGCCGCAGCTAATGTGACTGTGGTACCAGCTGACTTCTAGATAATAGCCTTCTGAGAGGCCCTGAAGCAGGGGACCCTGCTAGGCTGTGCCTAGGTTCTAAACCCACAGAAGCTGTGAGATAGTAAATGTGTGTGGTTTTAAGTCACTAAATTTTGGGTTTGTTTGCTGTATAGCAGTAGACAGCACAACTACCGTGTCTTAGTGAACATAACCGGTAGCTCACTGCCGCTAAGTTTTGTGGTGAGTAGTAAAATAGTGCAGTGGGGCTGCAATTCTTCACACTGATGCCTTCAAAACATAGACTTCATACGCATTGGCAAGCTATGCGGAAGGGCTGACCCAGTCCGCAAAGAAACACGTGAAGTCTCTAAGACCTTCCTGCAAATACCTTACCGTTATTCATGGGCAAGAAATATTGACCAGTGTTTACTCTTTGGGATAGGATTGTAAGCTTTGAAGTATAAAGGTGCTATTTCTTTTTCCAAGGCAAGGTTTGGCACATACAATTACTGGGACTAGAGAAATATAAAATGGTTTTTATTCATGTCGTGAGTGCTGTATTCTTAGACACATCTCTCTGGTTTCACAGATTTTTTCACACCACCACATCATGTCAGCAGCTTCTTGAGTTCTAGACTTCGTGGTAGAATTGCTAACAATCCCGTTAAGAGACTGCAAAAAACTTAGAGGTAGGTGGTCTTATTACCAGTAGCTGACATGATCTGAAGACTTGTTCCTGCAACAGGGTTATATAATTTGTGAATTATGTTTTCATTTATTCAATTATCTACATTAATAGAGGGGAACCATGAAACTATTTAGTCAATAATCAAACACATTTTATTTTGAGATTTCGTCAATTTATACATACATATTAGATCTCTCCTAGGTATGTTCAATCTAATATTAAGATCTTCTTGTTTCTTTGATTCATACCTAGTGCTGGTACAAAGAGAAGACAACCCAGTTGAGTAGGAGAGGGGAGTTAATTTGGTACTGAACATGTTTCATGGGTGGGACATGTGTGATTTATCAAGAATTGATTTATTTAAAAGGTCCCTAAGTAGTCTAGGATTTTAAACGACAATGGAAAAACAATAACAACCACCACCAATGAAGCTTCTTTCCTTATTAGGTTAACAAGGATTTCTAAATGAATTACATCCAGGCAAGGTGATGGAGAAAATGGCTTATACACAGTTGGTGGGAGTATAAATTGTCATGACCTTTTTTTCTAGAATAATTTAACAACATGCTTTAACATTTTAAGTCCATTCCACATCTAGGAATTTATGCCAAGAAAATAAATCTGAACTTGCAAAGATGTTAAAAGATGTTTATTGAAGCACTGTTTATAAGAATAAAAATTGACTGCAACCTAAATACCTGTCAATAGAATTAAACACATGATGAAATATACAAAACAGAGGCTACCATAGCCAGTTAAAGGGGAACACTTGTGTCATGGAAAGGCATCAGAAATATACTGTTAAATTTTTAAAGCTAGTCAGTGAACAAAAGGGTATATATACTATGGTTCCAATTTTTTTTTTAAGTCAACCTTGTATGTGCATGGATTAACACCTGAGAGATATATACGTACACCAAATCATAACTACTGGTTTTCTCTAATAGAGGAATTACAGTGAGATATTTGAATATTTTCCAGTGAGCATGTATTATTTATCAGTCAGAAAAGATAGCTATTTTCACTTTGAAAAAATTCTAGACATTAATTTTTGCTTTTTCTGTTTTGGCCACTGAAAAAAAAATCAACCCATAATCATCTGTTTCTTCTTGTCCTCCAGGTGCTCATCTAGTTTTCATTCATTAGCTCAGCTAACACTTATTAAGCACCTATCATGTATCCTGTGATAGTCACTGAATTAACAACAATAAACAAGAGTCTCTGACTCTAATGAAAAAGACACGTGAAATTTCACGTGAAATAAAGTGTGTAAATGCTCCATTAGAGCAGATGTAAGATAAGGTGGGGTGGAGGAGGGAGTGATCAATTTAAAATTATGGAACAATTCATGAATTTGTGCATCATCTCTGCGGGTATTTCTTTCACTACAAAAGTAGAAATGTCTTGAGACTGATTCTATAACATACACTTTTAAAATAATCTCTTTAGTTTCCAGAATCTTGATGATGGTATGCCAAGTGTTCAAAGAATACCTTTATGTTCAAGTTATTCATTTGCTAGAGTAGTGGGTTTTGAATTTTTTGGAATTCAAGACTAGAGTTCCAATACAAGAATATGTAGTGGCACGTTGGAATGGATTTAAAAATTTACTCCACAAGTAAGCAATAACTTCAAGCATAGCAAGGTCTTAGGGTGTCTTTGAAAGTATCCAGAGTATCAAGATAAGCTAGTTCACATAGTTCCCCCTGAGCACAGAGCCAGTGTTTGAGCAGAATGTTTATATTCTAATAACACCTCAGAGATTAACTATATTTGTTTGAACACATATGTAATCCATATAGAATATATATGTAAATACACTCACATAAGCATATTTGGGAATCAGAGATTTAGTAACCATGCCCTCCTTTCATTACTGATTTGAAGTTTTTTATTTATCACAAAGGGCTAATTGTTCGGTAGAGCACCTCCCTCAGTGAACATTCCATCAGGACAGACACGAATAGGAGCTCGTTAAACAGCTTAAAGCAGACCAAAATCTGACGGCACACCTGGCAAGGGTGAGCTTCTGGCTCAGCTGTTTCAGTGGAGACCCTGTAAGGATGCGGAACCCTCAAAAACGTATTGTCTCTTTGCTTTCAGTAGAGCTAGTCAGTTCAGTTGAGATCTTTGTTCATATTTTTTTAAGGGACTTCAGGTAGCTGGGGGGAAACTCATCGGGGTGTTTCATTCAAGGAGTACTTGCCCCAAAGATTTTTATACTTTACCCACAGAGATTGACTTAATCTGCCACTTTCCTTTCTTTATTTTCCTATCATTAATCAGATGACACACAGGTAGAAGAACAGACGAGGAAAAGAAGTAAAAGAAGACATGAGAGAAGAAGAGAAGAATAAAACTGAATATGGTAGAAGGATCAGTTTCTCCATCTATCACTATGAGAATTTTAGGATATTCATGGTCAATAGTGACCACACTTGAAAAAGAGTTCTTTGGGATGAATCCCACTGTGTGCGACTTAGGTGTTAAAAACAAGACAACAGGCCCCAAATGGGATCACTTATGCTAAGCCCCACATCACCAAACTGAGACTTAATTACAGTTTTGGCTCTCCCAGAAATGGAATCTTAAGCCAGGAATCTCCAGATTAGCTAATAATAACTAATAATCTCCAGATTATTAGTTACATAATCTGCCTGGTAACTCCCTGCCATCCCCTAAAGGAAAGTAACCTTGCAATAACCAACCCACTTTTTGGCCTAATATAACTTCTTTATTCCTGCTCCAATTTTTTTTTTTTTTTGCGGTACGCGGACCTCTCACTGTTGTGGCCTCTCCCGTTGTGGAGCACAGGCTCCGGACGCGCAGGCTCAGCGGCCATGACTCATGGGCCCATCCGCTCCGCGGCATGTGGGATCCTCCCGGACCGGGACACGAACCCGTGTCCCCTGCATCGGCAGGTGGACTCTCAACCAATGCGCCACCAGGGAAGCCCCCTGCTCCCTTTTGTCTACAAAAGTTTCATTTTGTACAGCTCCTCAGAGGTCCTTTCTATCTGCTAAATTGAATGCTACTTAATTCGAAACAGTTTTTGCTCAAGTAGAATCTTAAAAATTTTAATATGCCTCACTTTATTTTTTAACATAAGCTGTAATTACATTCTGAAGCCTGAGAGACATTGCTCAGTTGAAAAGTGTGTAGGCTTGAAATTGGGAGCTATAGGGCCTGGTCCAAGTCTTCTCTAAATGACTGTGCAGTGGAGAGCACGCTATCTATCCTCCAAGTGTGCTTCAGTATCCCTATTTATTAAAAACCAAAAGGAAAACAATGCTTAACCTACCCATCTCACATGCCTGTTGTGAAAATGTGTACATGAATATGTGTACAAGAATAAGTTTTGAAAGATTCCAAAGAAATTGCAAAGTTCAGATATTAAAATCAAATAAAGGTTTTTTTAGGGTGGTGTTGACCAAGCAAAATATTTCCGTTAAAATATTAACTGATGAGTTCAGTTATTAAAAGTGTGGAGGGCTTCCCTGGTGGCGCAGTGGTTGAGAGTCCGCCTGCCGAGGCAGGGGACGCGGGTTCGTGCCCCTGTCCGGGAAGATCCCACATGCCGCGGAGCGGCTCGGCCCGTGAGCCATGGCCGCTGGGCCTGTGCGGCCGGAGCCTGTGCTCCGCAACCGGAGAGGCCACAACAGTGAGAGGCCCGCGTACCGAAAAAAAAAAAAAGTGTGTGACTTGCCAAAAAATGGATTGGTATTAATTATAAAAATTACATTAGAATTAATGCATTCATTAATGATCTACTAATCAATATCAATTGAAGGTTTATTATTTTAAGGTGGATGGCCAATTAGCAGTTTGACACCATGAAAAAGAGATAACCAACTGACTGATTGGGTCCCCATCAAGTTTAATTTTAATTTGTTTTAAAAGTATCTTCTCTTCTTGAGGAATGAGTTTAAATGCACACCACTCTTTCTCCTTTCAGCAAATGAATATATAAGTTGTTTAAAAACCATATCTGAATGACCAAGAATGAAGTCTGGCATATGTAACAAGAAATGAGCACATCTAAATGGGCTCGATGGTATGGTCTAAGTTCTATTATATAGAATTTATATGGTCTAAATCTATAACTGGATTGCTCTTTAAATTAAGTGAAGTTGTATGTCCGCTTTCCCTTAATGGAATCAGTTTTGATATACTCTTTGTTCGTTCTGTTACTGCTGCAGTTTAAGGGTTCTTTGTATTAACTTTTTAAAGTTACATCACAAAGAGGTTTTAAGATTTCCCAACAGGCTTCTATTTAACCAAAGCTTTTGATCTCAAACCTGCTGGGGACTAGTGAAATCCTTACCAATTCTCCAGGAACTTCTCACTATTGGAATTTGAAAAGACCCACCTGAAGGACTGAACTCCCAGTATGGTTTCAGCCACCCTTCAGATCACGCTATTCAGGCAGCTGGCGAGGGGGTCTAGTGCACCCTTTGTGATCGGCTAAGCAGCCTAAGGTGTCCTTTGCATGAGTTGTACTCCCGAGGAAATAAAAACCAGGAGGACACAGACCTATATACCTTATTTCCTGCTATCTTCAGTTAAAGGCAGATTGCAGGGGGTCTGCTTAACATCCTTTGCTACCTAAATACCTTTTGGACATGGGAACTCAATAAAAGAACTTTCATTGCATCCATTACCCTACTGCAGTGCATAACAAATTAGATTTAAAAGGCTACTTCTTTCCCCCTTACAGCTATTTCCAACATTTTCTTTTAAAGTTCAATTTAGTGTCTAGTGCCAGACTATTCTATAATATACTTTAAAACTCTATAATACCAATTATGCCAACGGAACACTATTTCCAAAGAATTAGGCTTCAATTCGTAGAGAAAAATTGTAGTTTAGAATTAAGATAAGGTAAAAAATAAAATAAAATGAAGATAAGTTAGAAGATTATGTTTAAAACAGGTTAAATATAAAACTATATAACGCAAATATTGTTCTTGGATAACTCTTTTTAAAATATAAGTGCATTAATTTTTTATTTGGCTCCAAATTCCCACTTTTTGAAAAAATTTGCATTTGAGGTTGAAAAATATCAATGTCACATATTAACCTATTTTTAGAAAGGGTGAAATAAAATTCTCAATGATAATATTTAAATATTTTTATGTATTTTATCTTAAAACTCCATTGTGCAGAGGTTTTAGGGCATGTAAACAACGCAGAACACAGAAGGCAAATACAACTTTGTAAAGAACACAATATTTCCAGCTGTGTGTGAGAACAGATTTGCCTATGGACCACTTCTCCTGTGTAAATATTTATCTTTACCCTTCTATTAATGTGCTGTCAAACCTGTTTATTATTCAAAAACAATTTTTGGACTCTGTCTTGATAGAGATGGATGTTACTGTCATTGCATCAGATGTTATGATCCCTGACAAAGCCTCAAATTAGCTATATGCCAAAGAACTAGAAAGAAATGTATAAGTATTTCCAGAAGCTGTAAAATATTTGCCATTCAATGCTCACTGCTTGAGGGCATACTCTCTCACACCACACATGTACCATCTATTACCAGACATTAGAGGCACTTGCTATCAGTATGTTTTTTGTCCTCTTTGTGCTCTGGTGTAACTACAGAAAAGTAGCCTGGAACCATCTCAGTTCTGAATATGTGGTGGAGTGGTCAGGCTATGTTCAGTCTGGGTTTCAGAAACACTGTTACCACACCTGTAGAATATGACATAATTGTTCCATTTCTCGACTTATTAATTTTCATAAGCATTTGTTACACATCTGATTGGTAGATATTTATGAGTAGCTGCCTGATGGACTATTATGTTCTGCAGTTAATAATAACTGATTATAGGAAGACAAGATGCTATGAATACAAAGAGGGGCTCAAAGACTTGCAGAACTGTGAGAATCATAGGAATTATGGGAAAAAAAGGTTTCTGATTTTTATGGATAATATAAGTGTTACTTGTGTTACAGTAATCCCCTGCTTCTTTGAAAAAAAAACCTATGCATTTTTATTGCATAGATAAGAGACAATAAAATATTTCTCATGATCCCAAATTTATTCTCATTCACTTTTATTCACAGTGTGAGTAGTTAGAATTTGGGGGATGATTACCCTGCAATATCTATCATTTAAATGATGTGTACCACCTTTGATTAGAAAACTGTACTTCCAAAATACAGCCTGTAGAAATACTCACAACATTGTACTTAGAAGTCCACTAGTGTGTAATGTATGAGAATAAAAATTGTAATCACTCTAAATGTCCACCAACATGAGGTTGTTAATAAGATATCGCACATCCATGGTAGCAGCACTGTCGTGGTTGCATGCCTACCAGTGCCAGGCAGTAACTCCTCATCCTGGGTGACAACCATTTCAGGGAGGTATTGTTAATATCACACCTTACAGGTTGTGAAAGTTGATTACAGAGAAAATAAGCAACTTGTCAAAGTCAGAGAATTACTAACAGTGAAGCTAGGATTCAAACTCAACCAAGACATTTGGCTGCAAAGCCATGAACTTAACCCACTAATATTTGTATATTTTATAGAATACTCATGTAACCCACTAATATGTGTGTATTCAAAGAATGAGATAGTTTTAGAGATCATGAAATGAAAAAATGTCTAAGAAATATTAGATACAGTTTGGTAAAAATTATGTCTGTATACATTAGAATATGGAGAGAAAAGTTTGATGGACTATTCACCAGGCTGTTTATATTAAAATGTCTGTGGTTAGACTTTTATTTTCTATTTTATATATTTCTTTAATATTTAGATATCTTATAAATTTGTATAATAAAAACAATACAGTTCTTTAAAATATCAACATATAAGTAGGAGAATCAATAAAATTAATAAATTATTGTATCAACATATGCAGCATTATTTCAAGATCTCAAGTGCTGGCATTCAATTTGGCCTTTTTTAAACAAAGCATAAATAAATTATATCACATAGAATTTTCATACTACGGACATTAATTATTGCAGTCTGTTTTGGGGGAGGATGGTGTTCTATGGTGAAGAAAGCTACAACACTGAGACTTTTTTCCTTGTGTAAGCAAGTTTTGCAAGTGACTTGTCTTGTAACTATTGAATAAAAGTCCTGTTTTATCAATAGAGTTATACATATTTTTATTTCACATTCTTTATATTAGAACACAATTATTTATTCTTTTAAAGGAGGATTGTCACAATGTTTCTAATACATAAAAACGCTTCCTAGTTTTGCATTTGTAAACTGCTTCCATGGGTGGACATTGCATCCAGGTTCCTAAGATCAGGAAAAAAATCTGTGCATTTTATTCTGAAGTTACAAATGATACTTGATACACCACTGTGCTAAATGCAGGATTGGGCTGGCTCTAGCTTTACGTCTTGCATTTCAGCATTGAAAAAAAAATCAGTCATGGGTAATGCTTTCAAAAATGTTAATCCCAATTTTTGCTTATGGATATCACATGATTTTAAAAGGTAATAAAAAGCATTCTCAGTAGTCAAGGGTGAGTCAAGGAAAATGGCATCTGTGGGAATAAGTCAGCCAAACAAAAACTTGACCCAACACCAAGCTCATTGTCAGAATCACAGCTGCCGCATCAACCAATGAGACCTGAAATGGAGGCAGCCAGGAAGTCAGGTGCCGAGGCTGGAAAGCCTGTTCCAGACCCATTGGCAGTTGGCCCTTCAGCTGCTGTACAGCCCCAGGAAGGGCCCACGGGGCTGGATCTGGTTTTTGACCACAGGAGGAAAGTGAAGTGAAGTACAACCGATATTGTCAACAGCGAGACTGTCAAGTTAGTGCTGATAATATATTCATGGGGAGATGTATTGTTTTGCTCTTTGGGTCCTGTGGGGAAGGAGAGCCAAGGGAGAATGTACATAGCAACTCTGAAAGCATAATCTACCTCCTGCTCATAGAAACTAGTGATGGTGGCTCGGGCTTCCTTTTACCTCTCGATTCCTTCTAGTAGTATGTCTTATTTACTAAGTAGTATCTTGAAAAATATGGACAGAAGTGAATACCAGGTTTAAAAAGGAGGTGTGGTTAAAGGAACATGATACTCAGATTTTAAAAAGAAAATGGATTTTTTGAGTTTGGCATTATTAACAGAGAGCTGTCATGTTCTTTTCCTTCAATAGAGAAAAGAAGTGACCCAGAACAGAAAATAAATGACCCGTGCTGTGATTAGCAACTCACTGTGTTTGTTTAGTGTCAAGAATGCTGCTAGGATTTAATAAAAATTTACAATCATAGATCACCTCACAAAACAAAAGCAAATAAACAAAGCACACATCTTTAAGGTAAGTCATCGTCTAACACCTTTGAAGCTAAGGATTGTCCTGCTTGCACAGAGCAGGCATTTCGTAAACGTTGAAAACTGAATATGACTCGCTGAACCTTGAGCTTGTCTTTGCAGTCTGTGTCCCTCCCGGATAGACACCCAGTTGTATGGCCTCCAGATTCATATTACTACATTCTCACTTCGGTGCTGAGACTTTATATAAAAACTTTATGAAAAGCTTTCTTAATGATAAACACATTCGTTTCATCCACTGTAGTGAATAGCACCTGGTGTGGGACCCTGAACATAGTATGTTCTCAATAAACGCTTGTTAAATTTAATAAAAGTCACTAGGAATTGTGAGACATTATGGGAAGTTTGAAAGGCATTATATGTTCTTAAATTTAATGGGTGCTCCACAAACACAAATGAAATAGAAATATACTCACATATACATAACTTAAAAACCCATCATAAACACATGCAAAAACAAGAGGCGTTTGTAGTGAGTGGCCAGAGGTTAACTTTTCAACATGGTTCTGATGGAGGAGATGGATAGAACTGATAACAGCTAACATTCATTAAGCACTTACTATTGGCCAAGCAAAATGTTAATTGCTTTAGATGTGTTGATTATCTTATTTAATTTTCACTGCAACCTTAATGTAGGTGATATTATTTTCATTTTACAGATACGAAAACTGAGGCTTAAACTGTCAAAATAGTTGCCCCAGATTAGTAGGTGGCGGGGAGGGGCAAGCCAAGCTCTGCAGCCAGAAAATCTGGCTCATTGGCCCCATATAAAGACATATGCTATGATCTGAATGTTTGCTTTATGCTCTCCCCCATCCCCCATCCCCTCCCCACCCCCTCGCCAAAGCATATGTTGAAATCCTAATGCCCCAAGTAATGGTGTAAGGAGGGAGGGCCTTTGGTTATAAAAGTGGAGCACTCATGAATGGAATTAGTGTCCACATGAGAGAGACCCCAGAGAGCTCCCTATCCCCTCCCACAGGTGAGGACTCAGCTGGAACCGGGAAACAAGCCTTCACCAGAACCTGCCCATGATGGCACCCTGATCTTGGACATCCAGCCTCCGGAACAGTGAGAAATAAATTTCTATTATTTATAAGTTACCCAGTCTATGGTATTATGTTATAGCCTTCCAAACAGACTAAGACAACACATGACAACATGGAAGAATGGTAATCTTACAGTCATAAGTCTCGGACTTTTGGAGAATTGTTCAAGGATAACCACAGCTGCACATTTAGGACTCAGTTGAGAACCGAAATATCATGAGTGTACCTCTAGAGATCCAGTTATCTTTTGTTTCTTTAATAGCCAGTGTTTTTTTTGTTTGTTTGTTTTGTTTTGTTTTGTTTTTGCGGTACGCGGGCCTCTCACTGCTGTGGCCTCTCCCGTTGCGGAGCACAGGCTCCGGACGCGCAGGCTCAGCGGCCATGGCTCACGGGCCCAGCCACTCCGCGGCACGTGGGATCTTCCCAGACCGGGGCACGCACCCGTGTCCCCTGCATCGGCAGGCGGACTCTCAACCACTGCGCCACCAGGGAAGGCCAATAGCCAGTGTTTTTGCTGTGGAGTGTTGCCATCCTCGTAACATTCTCTGGCCCTGACTGTACTTCTCTTGCTGCTTCTCACACACACAGTCTCACCCCAGCCTTACTTCTCCCTCAGACTTCTGACCAATCACAGCTTCCTTTGCTCTGTGGTCTCAGCTCACTGCCTTCTTCCTGAATGGATGCCTGAATGGGGAGGCCTCTGAACCTCTCTCCTCACTGGCCTTCCCTGATGCCTCACATTCACACGCCTCTGGGACTGGCTTGCAGATCAGCTGGCATGTGGTCCTGCCCGTGGTGAGGAGCTCTGTCTCCAAGCCACCTCAGGGACCCTGGCCCTGACAGGAGACAGGAGCCTTAAGGTAGAGGGCTGATCTCATTTAATTGCCGTGGCCTGGTGTGATGGTTAATTGTATATGTCAGCTTGGCTAGGCTGGGGAACCAAGGGTTGGTCAAACATCAGGTTAGATGTTCCTGTGAAGATATTTTTTAGATGTGATGAATATTTAAATTAGTAGACTTTGAGTAAAGCAGATTACTCTCCATAATGTGGTTGGTCCTCATCCAATCAGCTGAAAGCCTTAAGAGAAAATACTGAGGTCCTCCTAGAAAGAAGGAATTTTACCTCCAGACTGCCTTCCGACTCAAGATTCAGCATTAATTCTTCCTGGGTCTCCAGCCTGCCACCTGCCCTGCAGATTTCAGACTTACCAGCCCCAACAATTAGTTGCTTTCCAAGTAACCATCAACAAGTGACTTGATTTCCTTAAAGCTCAGGGTCTGACTTGGCAGGATACTGTGATAATTAGATGTGATGAATAATATTGTGATAATTAAATATTGTGAAATTGATTGATAATATAGTGATCATTTTATGTACATAAATTGCCTGACATCTAGTAGATGCTGAATAAAAATAAGTTTCTCATTCCTTTCTCTAGCTTAAATTATACTAAGCCATTCTACTTGTTTTTTATTTCACTGGAAATGCTAGCTTTAGATATAAGGGAGTTTTTCTTATGATTGACTGATATTTCATGTGCCAACTCTAAGCCATCTCATGTTTATTTATTAAGGTATTCTTAGTCTTGCCACTCATTTCTCAGATCGACTAGTTAGTTTCAATTCTTATTGTCTCTCATTATATTGAACACAATGCATTTTCTTACCAGAGGTCACTATCTTTATGAGCCTTCAGTCCTGCTCTGTTAGGGTTCTCCAGAGAAACTGAACCAAGAGAATGTGTATATATACATAAAGAGAGAGATTTACTTTAATTGTGTTTATGATTTCTATTTACTGGGTTTCACTTTGTCATTTTTTCCTATTCTTTTTTATTAATTTTTTAAAATTATTTTTTATTTTTTTAATTTATTTTTTTTGTGTGTGGTACGTGGGCCTCTCACTGTTGTGGCCTCTCCTGTTGTGGAGCACAGGCTCCGGATGCGCAGGCTCAGCGGCCATGGCTCACGGGCCCAGCCGCTCGGCAGCATGTGGGATCTTCCCGGACTGGGGCATGAATCCGAGTCCCCTACATCGGCAGGCGGACTCTCAACCACTGCACCACCAGGGAAGCCCTCCTATTCCTATTTAGATTAATTGCTTTTTCTTTTTTGTTGTTATTAAATGGGAGTTATATATTCTACTTCAGTGGTGCTCACAAGTTTTTAACAAGCACACTTGACCTATCTGTTTTAATTTCCAAACACTACACTCTTCTACCATCAATGTATTATTTTACTTCCCCTTTGTTTTTATCCCCTAAACTAAGTCACTGTATTTTACCTCAATATTTACTTAGACTTACACACGTATTTACCAGTTTCTTTGAGCACCACCTTCCGTACCTCTCCTTTATTCTAAGTCCATGTTCTTTTTACAGACGTACATCCTTTGGTGGTTCTTTCAGTAAGAAATCTGAGGATAGTAAACTCTATCAGTTTTTATTTTGTTAAAAATCCTTACTCTTTTGATCACATCCTTAATCTTTAATTATAATTGATGTGGGTATAAAATTCTAAGTCAACAGTTGTTTTTCCCGTAGCACTTTGAAGATATTATTCCATTTCCTGCTGACTCTATTTTTGTTGATGAAATCTCTGCTTTAGCCTAATTGCTGTTCTTTAGGTAATCTGAGTTTTCTTTCTAGTTGCCTTTAATATGCATGTCTTTTTAACTTTATTATTATTTATTTTAACTATGATGTGTCCAGGTATGGATTTATTTTCATTTATTTCATTCCTCTGTAACTCCTTTTAGATATATGTTTGACCATCTCATTCTTTCCTTCATGTCTTTTAGCATTAAAAAAAATTGCATTGGGTCTCCTTTTCTCTGTACTAATTGGAGATAATTTTCTTAGCTATGTTTTCTAGTGCAGGGATGAGCTCTTTAGCTGCTGATTAGCTCATCCATTGAGGATTTTCATTTTAATGAACAAATTTCTCATTTCTGCATGCTTAATTTGTTTATTTTTCAAATTTGCCTTTCCTTTTTTCATTATGTTCTGTTCTTTTTATAGTTATTCCTTTTTTAAATATTTTTGTATCATTTTAAGTATCTTTATTTTGTATTGTCTTTCAGATTATTAGATTAAGGTATTAAGAGTACTAACCTTTATGTTTGTTGTGTCTCCTGACTCTCTCTTACAGAAAATTATTTTCTTGTGTGACTCGTCACTCCTGTATTGTGAGCTTTTCTTCAGCTATAGGATTCTTGGGCACCCCAGGCAGGGTCAGCAGTCCCTAAACACAGGTTTGGGGTTTCCTTTTGTCAGGTTCATTTCCCTTTTTTGTACATTAGATTCTTGAGGTTTTCAAATAACACGAATGCACACTCTACTCTTGCATAAGGCACATTTTTGGGAGTTTAATATTTGCTGACTTTTTTTCCTTCCTCTGTAACAAACAGAAACAAATGTCCTTGTTGCTTACCTAAACCAGTATCTCCCACAGTTGCTGTGAGGTCAGTCATGAGTGACAAGGTCCTGCAACTCCCATCTCCTCCTGACCCCTGAGCCCCAAGCCTGCCACAGGGATGTTCGTGCTTGTGTTCACCTTTGTGTACCAGCCCTGTGTGTTCTGCTCTGCCACACCCAGGTCCGGGAGGGGAAGGATGGGCAGAGGATGAGACCCCCGACACCAGACCTGCCTGCAGGAGAGGACGTGTGTGGATACAGCTTCCTCCGTGTGCCCCACTGTACCTGTGTCTCCGGCTTCCTCAGCTGCCCGATGGTCTTCAGCCTCTGTCCCCGTTCTGTCCCTCCCAGCAACTAGTGTCATGTCCTGCATGCCCTGGGCTGCTTCTCATTCTGTCACCTCAGCTCTGTATCCTTCCGGTCTCAGGGAATGGGGCCTACTCGCCCGAGCCTGGTCTCTGACCCCCTGGACTAGCTGTCTCCCGTGGTGCCGGCCCACACATGACCACGCCTCGGCAAGCGCCCCCTGCCCCAGCAGCCTCAGGTGTGTTTCACGGGAAGGCCTGAGAAGGGCCCAGGTCTGTGCTCAGGACTCAGAAGCCTGCTGGTCAGCTGTCCCCAGCCTGGGACGTGGCAGGAGGCTGGGCAAGCGAGCGCTGTGGATGGACCCTCGGGTTGCCCACCTGTAGAGGATAGAGATTGGAGGTCCCCCTGTTTTACAGGTGCCCACAGACCTGGATGTTATGAAGTTGTACGTAGCGTGAACACTTTGTAATGTTGATTGATTGAATGTAAGACAATTCATCTAAAAAAAAAAGTTTCCATGTTGCAAGAAACAAGAATCTCATTATTGGGCTTCCCTGGTGGCTCAGTGGTTGAGAGTCTGCCTGCCGATGCAGGGGACGCGGGTTTGTGCCCCGGTCCGGGAAGATCCCACATGCCATGGAGCGGCTGGGCCCATGAGCCATGGCCGCTGAGCCTGCGCGTCCGGAGTCTGTGCTCCGCAACGGGAGAGGCCACAACAGTGAGAGGCCCGCGTACCGCAAAAAAAAAAAAAAAAAAAAAAAGAATCCCAGTATTACTATTATTAATTTTATTAAAACAGTATTAATCAAAAGAGTGCTACCATTATTACCATTCTTGCCATGCCTATGCCATTTTAAGAACAAACATCCTCAACTAATTTGAGTTGCAACTTTTCCATAGTGTTTTTGGATGACTGGTTTCCATATTTTAGATTATGCCTATAGCATAGAAACAGAAAGAAATAAGTTGTACAGATTTACATTAGACAGACACTATTTTGACTTCCTTTAGGCAAAATAGTATCAGAATTTTATCGCTAGAGTTCTTGAATGTTAATTTATTTTTTTCTCCACTCCTTTGAGATCCCCATTTCAATCTTTAACAACTTCCTCCCTTCTCCACTTCTATTATAATGCAAAAAGGGGGAAGAGGTGAGAGGAAGATGGTAGAGAATCTCTGAGAAATAACAAAAGGAAAAAATTAGTAAGTAATAAATGGGCAGAAGGGAAAGAAATAAAAACAAAATTAAAGGGAGTAAATTTTCAAGAGTGGAGAAAATAATATGATGGTATCCCAAGGAACATGAGTAAAGAAGCTATGGGTCAAAGAAAAGAGAAAAGGCGTGAGGGGTGGGATGCTGGGATGGAGAAAGCATGAAGCATTGTGGGTGATGACGAGAGAAACAGAACAAGTACCATTTGTGCCTATTGTGTGCTGGAAGAACAGTAGGCACATTTCATCCACAGCTCATATGTAGAGTCAACAAATGTATGAACCATGAATGATTATCTCATTTGATAAATCAAAGAAGTCAGAGAAATTAAATAGCTCTTCCAAGATCTGAAGAGTTAGTAAAAACCTGAGTCAGAATTCATGCACAAATCTGTGTGTTTTCACCAAAAACTGGGGCAGGATTGGAAAGGTCACTCTCCACCCACTGTGTGGAACAGAGGACAGATGCCCCTGCTTCTTTCTTCTTTTCTTTGCCAGCTAATTACATGTCTGATTAGTGTAGGACAAAGGAAAATGTGCAGAAGAGAAGCCTGACAAGGTTGAGAAGGAAATGGCCCGGGAGAAAGGAAGATGATTCATTGATAAGCTCTTTGTCCTCTAGAAATGCAATAGGCCTCCTAGGAGGAGAGACTCAGTGTCTGGGGGGGCAGCTCCGGCCTTGAGGGAATTGTCACCCAGAGGTGACCGGGCACAGAAGTGCTGGAGCATTTTCAGACCTCCCTACCTCAGCAAGCCACAAAAAAAGTGCTATAAAATGGCTTTGATTCTTCCTCCTTTTCATTCATACTATTATATACTGGCCTGTCCAACATTGCCCTTTAAAACCTGGCCACCTTTGGAGCAGTGAATTAACCATGTGGTGTTTCTTGAGCATCTAATCCATGGAATAAGATCCCATGTCATACTTGTTTAAGACTCAATACAACTTAAATAGGGTTTGCTGCATTATTCACCCCAAGGAAAAACCCCAAGAAACCCAAACAGAATTATACAGCAATTTAAAAGAATACTATTTTCCCACTGATGACGCCTAGCATCATGTCTCCATGTTGCTGGTAATGGAATGAAAGTCAGGTCAGATACATGGTGAGGTCAACTCACCTTGTCATTAAAGTTCAAAAAATCAAAAGCCCTTTCTTTTAAAAAAATTTTTTTTAATGCTTGTTAATTTTTATCACCATTTCCATTGTGTGATTTTTTTTTCAGGGATGAAAATAAAGGTCATTTTTAATCCCCAACTTCTAGGTTAGTGTTATCTCAAATCAACTCTTGATATACACATCATTTAAAATTGTCTTTTCTAGTTAGAGGCAAGTGTGGAGTTTTCAATGAAGAATGAGGGTTTCATTCGACTCTCTCTTGGGTGCACGTAGAGCCTTCTAAACATTTCAGAGCGTGGGTGGACCTCCCTCTATAAATCGTAAATTGCCCACGCTTTTGAGCTCCCTTTCTCTTTTAAAGCTACCTAGGTTAAAAATTAAGCCCCTACAGTGAAGGGCACCTGTATTTGCTTGCCCTATTATGTAGCTATACTGAAATGCTTTACAGCTGTCTAAATTAGCATAATTAAATCCACATCAATTAAAAACCTCAATCACCTCTCTCCCCTTCACATGTAGATGGTGACATTTGTCTAAGGTGGGAAGTAACAAAAGAACTTTTTAACAGTTGAAGATCTGGCTCAAAAGGAGGGTAATAGGATTGGCCTATTGTTCCGGGTTCACCTAAGACAGGGAGCAGTGGTCAATGAGAGCTATTTGGCCAAAGTTGTCTGCAGTTTGCATTTCAATGCTGTTGGCAGCAGGGCCAGCCATTCGAGATGTGCATTTTACAGCAGCCCTCTCCTGCTACTGCTCTTTATTCTCCAATAATGAGGGTATACAAAGCGCCATTCTGACTTTGGGGGTGGTGGTGGTTTTTAAACTGGGGAAGTCTGGTGACCTCAGGATAGTGACAAGCCTAAACCGTGTGGTGCTGGCAGAGAAAAATTCCTGGAGATGAAAACTGACGTGGGGTCCAGGGGTTAATTTCTGGAACAGACAAATTTGCATACAAATGAAAAATGATGGGATTTCCGTTCTCCTAAATTTTCAATGTCATCAGCATCAAACAGCAGCCCTGCTCCCTTGCTGTTTGAAGAACATTCATTACTTTAGAAAAAGGGGCACCTTGTTTGGTGTTCAACTGAATGCAGGTCTATGACTCAATTTGTGAAGCCTCATCTGGAGGGTGAGTTTTCTGTGCATCTTCGTAATACTTCTAAGTATGGCTTGAATGATATTTATTTTTATAATCCTAAACTTTTCTGAATAAACATTGAATGGGCTGTGGTTGACGACTTTGAGCATTTACCTTTTCACCCTCATGAGCTGTTTACCCATATTTAGCTGACCTTTCTTTTTTATAATATCACAGAGGATGACATTTGGGTCTATGTTAAGTTACTGGATTCGAGAGATGGGACATGACAATACTAATTTCTCCAAAGCACATGATATTTCTTCATTTTTTATTCTTTTAGTTATTTGTTTTTTTCACATTTAAAGACAATTGTTTTTAGAGTAGTTTTAGGTTCTCAGCAGAATTGAAAGGAAGGTCAGAGAGTTCTCATAACCCCCTGTTGGCATCCCTGTTCAGACTGTCTCGTGATCAACATGCCCCACCAGAGTGGTACATGTGTTACAACTGATGAACCTACACTGACACGTCATAATCACCCCAAGTCCATAGTTTCCTTTAGGGCTCACTCTTGGTGTTCTACATTCTATGGGTTTGGACAAACGTATAGCGACATATACCCATTCTTATAGTATCATATATCATTATGATATCAGACATGTAGAGTATCATATAGTTCCATTGCCCTAAAAATCCTCTGTCCTCCATTTATTCATCCCTCTCTCCCCCTCAATCCCTGGCAAGCGCCGGTTTTTACTGTCTATGTACTTTTGCCTTTTCCACACAGCCTATGGATGGAATCATACAGTATGTAGCCTTTCATTTTGGCTTCTTTCCCTTAGTAATATGCACTGAAGTTTCCTTCAGGTCTTTTCATGGCTTGATAACTTGTTTTTAGTGCTGAATAATATTCAATTGTCTGGGTGTATCACAGTTTATTTATTCATTCACCTACTGAAGGACATCTTGGTTGCTTCCATTAAATGCTTTTTAGATGACAATTCATATCTGCTCTTTTTTAAATAAATTTACTTATTTTATTTTATTTATTTTATTTTTGGCTGCGTTGGGTCTTCATTGCTGTGCACGGGCTTTTCTCTGTTTGTGGCAAACGGGGGCTACTCTTGGTTGCGGTGCACGGGCATCTCATTGTGGTGGCTTCTCTTGTTGTGGAGCATGGGCTCTAGGTGTGTAGGCTTCAGTAGCTGTGGCTCGCAGGCTCAGCAGTTGTGGCACACGGGCTTAGTTGCTCCGTGGCATGTGGGATCCTCCCAGACCAGGGATCGAACCTGTGTACCCTGCATTGGCAGGCAGATTCTTAACCACTGCACCACTAGGGAAGCCCCCTGCTCACTTTTATAGTGTTACAAAAATATAAGTATGCAGAAAGAAGAAAATAAAAATTATTCAAAGTCTCAGTTCTTAGACACTGCTGCCAGTTAATATTTTAGTGTATATTCTTTCTCAACCCCCTTCTTCAAAGTTTCCATACTTTGAAACTTTCAGCCCATTGAAGGCAGGGATGCTTCCCATTGCCTATAGCAAAGCCGACCTTTTTTAATTAGCTAAGCCTGCCCTCAAGTTAATACTGCTAGAGGCACGTTCTTATGAGTCAGTCTCTCTCCTTTTTCCGCTGTATCACTAGCGATCGAGAAGATCCCAAATAACTTCTTGAAACCCCTAAGTCTTCTTTCTTCCAAAATATGGATCTCTCTAGATACTGTGTCTAGATGCTGCCATAAATTAGTGACTATTAAAGTACATCAAAACTCTTATTTAACTTTTAGGACAATACTGAAATATTTACATTTTTGTAATGAAACAGAAAGTACTTTGCTCAGTTCCTCAGCTCTTCAGAACTGTGGGGTGCCTCGAGGGACATGCCTGACAATACTCGCCTTTCAGATTTGCCTGCAACTTCTGTGGGAACAGTTCATGATACTTTCTACTGGGTCATGGAATGTTCTTCAACACTTTACTTCTCTCTCATGGATGAGATGCCTCCTTGGCAGTTTTATCATTTTTGTTTTTTCTCTCTCTCTCTCTCTGAACTGTTAATAAGAAAGAAAGGAATGATGCATAAACTTTAGAAATCTCATAAAAGGAAAAGGTCCAACTTTCAGGATATGAGGTGATTGAGAAATCCCTTAAAGAAATAGCACTACAGCAGCTAAATTGCTATGATATATAAACCAGAAAGGCAATATAATAATGTGCATGGGAATAAAATATATCTCTTTTAACCTGGAACTTCACATTTGTGTACAGTCTGGTCATATGCATCTCTGGTACAATAAGTACCTTTAACATATATGTGAGTTTATCAGAAATACCTTTAAGGTTTTTGTGGATTAAGGTATCTTTATTGTAATTATGACTTGCTGAAGGGGAATTTTGAGGCAATAAACAACATATCTCAAAGCCCAGATGTCCTGTTTAGACAAGGAGTTTTATATTGATTCTAGTCTGCCTTCACCTAACCTCGTGTAGCAAATATTACAAAGACATAATTAGAAAATTTGGTACAATATTTAGCCCTGGTCGCTGTGTGATGGAATTGTTTGACTGCTGAGTAACTGAAGCTTGTTTGCATCCCAGTGTGTAGTGAAAGGCAAACTTCAAAGAAAATATTATATCTCCCAACTCCAGCTCCTGAGAATCTTGGAAGTATAATACAGCAAGGCTTAAAACTCCCTGCTGTGGAAAGGGCAATTTGACACTGAAACTAGTGTTAAATCACTATTGAAACACTGGTTTGCAAAAGAGTTCTTATTAGATAAATATAGTTAAAGCCTTAAAAGACAGGAGGAAAATACACCCAAGTCATAGGGAAAAAAATGGGGGAGAAAAGTCTTTCAAGTTGGACAGTATGTGTTGACAAAATTTGGAGATTTTAAAACATGTATCTACACATTTATTTTATAAATTGTACATAAGACTGGCTCCTTTTCCAGTGCAAAATCAAATATTTAGATTTGCAAAAACCTATGGAAGCCAGATTTTAGACAAAAAGGGATTTTTTTGTCAGACTGTCAGTCTCTGAATTTCATCACAATCTGTTCAGCTGTTTTTGTTGCAGGCAGGCGTAAAACGTACTGGGTAAATGTGTGTTTGTATTTATTATTAAAATGGGGATGCTAAATCCTGCTTTCTAACAGTCTTCACATTCTTTAAGTCTGTGATGGTCACAGGGAAGCAGATCCATGAAGTGCAAGTATGAGAGTCATACATGGAGGAGGAGGGAGAGAGGGGTGTGGCAAACACTGACAACCAACACCTCTTTGCAATAGAGGGTTTCGAATCTTTAAAAAAATGACCTTGGCATGTTGCCTCAATAACTTTTTCTGAACCTATATGTACTTATTCTTGTCTGGAAGGGGGATGAGGAAATGATTTGCTGGTGACAGATCTAAATGTTTCATTTAATTGTCATGATTTCTTTTCCCATTCTCTGCACTAATCTAAAAATGAGAACTTGGGTTGAAAGTTTCAACATCATTTAATATACATGTATAATCGTATACAAAGATTGCCTAAGAGAATATTAAAGCTAGAATCTGAACCTCTAGTAGGTGGGACAATATAGTAAAGAACAAGCAAGCAACAAACAAATAAATACCAAATCTTAGGTAAGTGCATGCTTGCAGAGCTAACTCTTCTAGCTAGGGCTTTTTGATACAGTTACATCCAGAAGAAATGAGATTTGAGATGATATTTCCCTATATAACTAAATCTCTTTACAAAAGGAGAATAATACATTTGTTCCTAATCAAATTGACAAGGATAGAGCAAGCATTTGAGGTCTGTTTTCATATTTTCAAGAAGTACAATGGAAATTTTACCTTTAACCGAGTATATTAGTCAGCTAGGGCTGCCATAACAAAATACCACAGACTGAGTGATTTGAACAACAGAAATTTATTTCCTCACAGTTCTTTCTGGAGGCTGGAAGGCCAAGATCAAGGTGCCAGCAGCGCTAGTTTCTGGCGAGACCTTTCTTCCTATTTTATAGGCAGTGGTGTCTTGCTGTGTCTCAATATAAAATTTCTTCTGCGTTTGAACAGAGAATCTCTGTATCTCTTCCTCTTCTTATAAGGGCACCAGTCCTATAGGATTAGGGCACCACATTTAGGACCTCATTTAACCTTAATCACCTCCTTACAGGCCTATCTACAAATATAGTCACACTGGGGTGTTAGAGCTTCCCCATCAGAATCTGGGGGATACGATTCATTCCATAACTAAAATAACACACAGCCTCCCTGGAACTCCAATTTCTTTGTTTCTCACTGGCTTTACATCAACTCATTATAAGACTTCATATTCTGCCCAGAACTTTTGATTTGCAGTTTTATGTTTCTGATTAATAAGGCATTGGAAAAATAAATACTATTGTTCCAAAAATGTGGTTTGGTAAACAAATTATTTCGGAATGTAAGGTCTTTGGAGAAAAATCATTAAAGAAATTCTCGGTGATTAAAAAAGGCTGAGAGTCTCTGGAGAGAACATTACCTGCTTGAAGAGGTGAATTCAACTAGGGAGTCTCAAGATCACTTCCAGGTCTCAGAGCTATGAGTTTGTGAATTCATTCATTTGCATAATACAGTTGCATCCCGAATTATGTGGTATTGAGAACCCACTGAAATATGGCAAAGTAGTCTTCCCTCCAAAATTTTAAGGAGTATTGCTGATAAATTTACAAATAAAAATAAAATTCCCAGGTTTGGTTGTGCACCTGTGACAGAGACTGGCTGGTTAGATGTTTGTTAACCCCATTTCTTTTTTCTGTGCACACAGGGACACTCCATTTCCCAGCTTCCTTTAGATTGGACCATGTGATTAGGTCCTGGCCAATTAGAAATTGATGGAAATGATACACAGCACTTCTAGGACTGGACAGAACTGTCTGTGTGATCTTTCATGATTTCTCTTCTCTTTTGGTAGTAACAGTGGAGACCAGGTGTGGAAGTCATACAATACAAAGAGCCTGGATCCCATAGTCACCACTTGAAAGAGGCACCCAGAAAGCCTTTCTGACTTTTTTGGGAGCAATGAATAAATTTTATTGTGTTAATCCATTGAGATTTGGGGGTTATTTGTTATAGTAGCTGGCATTACTTGTCCTTACTAATATAATATCAAGGCAAATGTCAAAACAAAAATTTTGGACAGCAATCTAAGTTTTATCTATTGAAATATATACCATTAAAGAAATGCTAGACATTATACAGAATTTCCATTTACCTAGTTGTTTTAAGAAATCAAATGAATGTAGTTGCTCTCCTGACATCACTTTTTTCTCCATCATCAGCAAGATCCTGATCAGAATCTTTCTGCATCAACTATTATTATTTTCCACTAGGCACACCCACAAATCACACTAGGGCTTTAGGCTTCAACCTATTCCCATTTTTGATACTGTTGAACCCTGAGAGGTGTTTTTGTTTGTTTGTTTTGGGCCATGCCACGTGGCATGCGGGATCTTAGTTCTTGACCAGGGATCAAACCCGCAAGCCCTGCAGTGGAAGCGTGGAGTCTTAACCACTGGACCGCCAGGGAAGTCCCTGGGAGGTGGTTTTTAAAAATGATTTAAATATTGTGATCAGATGCCACCTGCACTTTCTCCTCTCCCCTAAAACAGAAGATACGGTGAAAATTCCATATCTCCAGGATTCTACTTGGCAAAACCACTGTGTAGCTCAGCGATAACAAATAGCTTGTATTTAATGCCTCTCCTCTAATGAGTTTGCAATGCCTGTTGGAGACACTGTGTTGTGAATGACTCAGAGGTGGAGTCCTTATTGGAATTGTCTTTGTCTGCAAAGGGCCAGAGACTGGGGAGTGAAGGCACGTGTGTCCCATAGGGCTGTTGCTGGTTTACACTGTGTTTCTGAGTATTACATGTCTACAGTTATCTGTCTACCACAGATAAGGTCCAGTTTTGTTAAAAATATTAAAACCTCCATCTAAGGCCATACTCCTGTTGCAGTAGCTACTAGATCATCGACAGTTGTAGGTTGCCATTTTGGAGCTGTGTTCACTTAGGTCAGACTTGCCAGGCTTACACCAATTTGTCTGACTCATCTCCAATTCCCAGGGAAGATGACACGGTGCAGGATCTGGTATCCAGAGTCTAGAGTCACAGACATACTAACAGAGTCTGTGCATTCTATCAGAACATCAAAGGTGATGCTAAGTATTAGGAAGTGAGCATTAGCACATATTGTTTGTGGGAGTGTACGTTGTGATAAATGTTCGGTAGTACAATCTAGTAATATGTATCAAAATGTGAAACACATCTACACTTTAGCACAATAATTGTACTTTTGGGACTTCATCCTAAAAATACAAGTGATCATTTACATATAATGACATCAACTGTAGCCTTCTTTTTTTTTCTTTTCTTTTTTTTTTTTTTTTTTTTTTTTTTTTTTTTGTGGTATGCGGGCCTCTCACTGTTGTGGCCTCTCCCGTTGCGGAGCACAGGCTCCGGATGCGCAGGCTCAGCAGCCATGGCTCACGGGCCCAGCCGCTCCGCGGCATATGGGATCCTCCCAGACCGGGGCACGAACCCGTATCCCCTGCATCGGCAGGCGGACTCTCAACCACTGCGCCACCAGGGAGGCCCTTCTTTTCTTTTTAATTGGGTTATAGTTGCTATAAAATGTTGCGTTAGTTTCTGCTGTACAATGAAGTGAATCGGCTGTATGTATACATATATCCCTTCCCTCTTGGATCTCCCTCCCACCCCACCCCACCCCCCATCCCACCCATCTAGGTCATTAGAGAGCACCAAGCTGAGCTCCCTGTGCTATACAGCAGGTTCCCACTAGCTATCTATTTCACACATGATAGTGTATATATGTCAATCCTAATCTCCCAATTCATCCCCCCTTCCCCCACCACATCCACACATCTGTTCTCTATGTCTGCATCTCTATTACTGCCCTGCAAATAGGTTCATCTGTACGTTTTTTCTAGATTCCACATATATTCATTAATATATGATATTTGTTTTTTAGCCTTATTTTAATAGCAATATCCATCATTAAAGAATTGGTTAAATGAGTCATGATATATTCATGTAATGGAACACTATACAGACTTTGAATAAGATAAGGTAGACCCACCTTAAAAAGCTGTCATAAAAAGCTGTCCATGATAGAATGTAAAGTGAACACTGCAGGTTGTAGAACAATATACATAATTTCAGTATATCTAATATGCAGGATATAGAGCAGTACATATAATATTCTATCCAGTGTTTTTAGAAAGACTTCTACGACATAATAACGTACTAGAAGTACATATCCCACATGTTAAAAGAAGTTACATCTGTGGGATAGGATGGAAGCAAGGGGAAAGGCATGATGGAGGTAGCGCTACACTGTATACTTTGTATTTTCAATTTTTTAAATTAGTGTGTAGTTTTATCATTTCTTCATCTGTAAAATAGTGAAGTAAAAATAGGTGGAACCCTGTGAAACTGTCATTTCTGTAAGTCAAAAATGGTACAATATCAACACTTTAGATGGCTCATCTCTAGAACCTACCATTTGGTTGTTGGGAGAATTAAATGAGCTAATTCATGTAGAACATTAGGATGATACCTCGAATATTGTAAAAGTGAAATAAGTGTTAGCTCTTACTGCTCTTTTTATTATCAATGCTTTACATTTCCAATATTCTTTCACATTCACTTTCTAATTTAGTCCTGGGACACCCTCTTGGGATAGGAAGGGCATGCAACATCACCCACAGGTTCAAAAGAGCTTTCTCCAGCATTTTGCTCTGTTTACACATCATGCCATTTGCTTCTCAAAACAATCCCAGGTGGAATGTATTTAAGTCTACTTTGCTTATTTAAATTAACCAATGAAGTAAAAAATAATTTGTACATGTTTGACATTTTCTCCCAATACATAAAGTTATGTGTTATCCTCACATGGATATTTTAATCAATGAGATGCACAAAAGAAAAAATTGGAACCCTTGAGTTATAGGATACAACTCAATGATCATGTCCTTCTTGAGAAATCCTGTGATTCCTGGGGGCAGATTTTGTTGCTCTGTCCTCCAGGCTCCATAGCTCTTTGTTCATATCTATTCATATAAAGAGATATTTTGTAAATGATACATGTAGTATCAGTATATTCTTTATTATCTTTGATTTCTCCAAACCTGGCAGAGTCTCAGGCAAAAAGTGGCTGCCTAATAAATGGTTAAAAAATTAACGAGGAACTAAGCGAAGGAATGAATTAATGATGATTCTCTCTGTTTTATTCATTAGAAAAATCAAAGCCCTGAATAGAGAAGTGGATTGCCCAAATTCAAAGAACTATTATCTGGAGATGCCAGGACTCAAGCCCAGGTTGCACACAGCCATGTCCAGAACGCCATCACACAAGGCATAAAGCTTCAGACCCAAATGAAGCAGTAGGTGTGCTCAGCCTTGAATGTGCCTATCTGATGAAAACCCACCCCAGATGGCATATCCAATTTAATCAACATCACCTGTGAGCCAAACTGAACAGTAAATGTTAAGACAGGATCACTAATAATGGGGACCTGGAATCTAGCCAGAATTAAAACAATGATCTGCTTAACAATCCCTCTGGGCTGGATGCATGTGGAGAACGGATAAATGCTGGATATCGAAACAGCTGTTATATGGCAAACTGAAATGGGGCAATCATAGATAGCAAAGGGAGAAGAAACCCTTGAAAATTGTCTTAAATAAAGTAGCACTTTAAATCGTGTGTGACCTGGCTGTGGCCTTTTTAGAAGCAACTACCCCCCACAAAGTACCGGGGCATGCATCTCTAGAGAATGAGATAGCTTCTGGTGAGCAAAGCCTATGGAATTATAAAAGCCAGTGACGACTGGTAACCATCAGTCCCCAATATACATAGACAGGATTAGTCCAAACATCACCTTGAAATCTGAAGGCCAGTGCCCCAAATGAAAATTCCATATGTCACCACCTCCTGAACTTTGCCTACTGCACACGACCATTTTCTATGAACTCCTTGTAAGCATTGTATAAACGACACTGTTTTTCATATTCCTCTATTGCCTAATTATTTTAAGATGATAATTACATGGTATCTTCTCAACAGTATCACAAATTGCCTTGGATCAGGAACCAAAGTTGATGTTAAAAATATTTAACAAGCAGACACATGCATAAAGCAACCAGATGCCAGCTTGATGCCGTCCTGGCTTGCACCAGCAATTGTCCTTATTCTTTTGGGCTGATGACTCTATATTATGAAGTGTAGTAGGACAGCACACACACGGAGTTCTCAGAAAGGACTTCCTGACTGATTGACTCTCCAAGTTCATTTTAATACTTGTCTGTCATCTGGGGAAATCCCATATCAGTGTGTAATTTATCATCCATACAACTGTATTAAAATAAGCATACCGCTTACAGACCAAGCAGGCAACCATGTAAGAAGTCAGTTGTTCAAAAAATAAATCATGTATTCAGCAGTCATATAAAAAATATATACTCTGTATTACCATGCTAGTATTTGGGAACACAGAAATACAAACAACTGTGCTTACTTTCGGGGAGCATAAAGGTTAGCAGATATACAGATTTTACCACTGCTACTGTCAACTGTAATATGACCAAATGTTTTAAGAATCAGTTCAGTATAATCATTACAACAGCTGCAAGATCACTATACAGTTGGTAAGTGTAGTTGAATTTCATGTATATAAACATTAGATTGTCTCATCCAAACTTCCCACTACGGGAATTCCTCTCACAGCTTCCCTGAGAGGAGGCTAGCAGATTTGTTGGACTACTAACAGTACCAGGGAGAGAAGCCATTGTCTTGTAAGGGAAGCTACATGTTTCTAAGAGAATGAATTTTCATATTTTATAAAAGCACTTTGCAAGATATATTGTAGTTGTAGATTTTCCCACATGCCCTTCTCTAAAAATTTTCACTAAGAATTTAGGTAAACTGGATCTTAAAATCCAAGAGATTTTTAACTTGTAACCAAAATGTCTTCTGATTTTTACCCTTAGATATAAATGCGTTATCAAGAGCAACCTTCACTAAATCTCAATACCCATATGATAACACTTGATGAAAGGGAGTTTATATAGCAGGAAAACATCAGGGAAACAGGAAATTTTCATCCATTTCCCCTTGTCCTTATGTAGTTGGGTCATTTGATCCCAATTTGTAAGCTGTTCATCAACCGGTTCATTTAACTTTTAACAAAAACTTTGAGCATTCCTTAACCATTTTGATGTGAGAAACATTTGCTGGGTATTTGCTAAACTCTGCTACTCTGGTAGGACAGATATAGGACTACAGAGAAACTATCTCAAGGAGCTTATAGTCAAATCCAGAGAGGCAGACATGGAGGTAAACAAGAGCAACACAAAGTATCAACCCTTGTGAGGACGCATGAGCAGGAATCAATGAGTGTCACAAAGAAAGGTGTGTTCTCTCTTCCATATACGCTGGCCTACCAGGACAACCAGTTTCCAAACAGAGGAGAAAATACTTAAACATATTTTTTCCTCTGTACGGCTGCTACCTCTGGGACATGGCCAACTGACACTCCTTATATGTAGACCATTTAATTAGTACACTCTTCTATGTTTGTAGCTTTCTAATGGCTATTGTAGGATTCATACTGATGGTTTAAATATGTTCCTGAAGAACTACATCTACTGGATTTCAGACAATCAATAAGGTCCCAATGGATAAGGTATTGAAAACCACCTAAAGTAGCATAGTGTACCATCTTAGATACAGCTTTGGGATTATTTCTGATGTATCTATATCTTTATTTATATCTCTATATCTGTGTGTGAAGAGATCCTTCATAATGGGAAGGAAATAGGGGCGACGAGGTGAGAGTGATCTCAAATGCTGTCTTCCATCAGCACGTTCCAGGTTATTTGTTTTGAGCCTGGTCTCTGAGATACCTTCCAGGTGACCAAAATAATTCGATTGTCTCTCTGACATCGTTTAGTGTTGCTACCAGTTAAACTCCAACTGTAAAGCAGCTTTATAAGAGCACTGCAGTGTCATATTACAGGGAACAGATGTCAAAATAAAGGTTCACTAACTTGAAGCAACTTATATACATAGAACATTCAGGTGTGTCTGTGACCACAAGAGGAGAAGGAGAAATTGTATTTTGTGCAGTTGACTGATACCAAGGACAGGCTCTTTCCTTGAGATGCCAACAGAGGAATTTTGTTAGCAGTATTTTGTGAACAAAACACTTAAGAGAATGTATGTATACAATAGTTAAAAAAAAAAGGGTTACTGACACAGATGCCAATTTGGAGGGGCATATGGAACATTTACACTTGCCTTTTTCTTTCTTGCTTGCTACAGCTGGTGCTGATTTAGTATGTGAAATTTTACTAGCAGGAGTGCTAATCAAGACCAAGATTCTGTAAGGATTTAGTCATATATGTAGGGGAAACTACGGCTATCATTAAAAAGTAGAAGATCATCTTAGGAAAAGCATTATCTTTATCAACCTCATTTTTAAACTAAACAGACACCACGGTACTGTAAGTATCACTTTAGCAGCCAAAAAAGTCAGAATGTTTTCCAGATAATGTTCTAAGAGGATTGCACCCACAGTTTAAAGTTGTGGTGGAGGCACGTTAAAGTTTGGTGCCGTTAGAGCCAAGCAGGAGAGTGAGCCATTTAACAGTTCGTTGTTTAACTTTTCTGTGCAGTGGTTCAGCAAAACTTCTCTTTGGAAACGTTTGATTTTTAAAGAATAAAATGTAATTGTCAAGATACAGAAGATGAATGAATTTTTTTCTGGAATCCTTGGGGGAAGTTGGGGGATGGGGAGAAGTGAGAGGCTTTTGATTTTCCCCTTACATTTTTGAATACAAATTTTTGCAATCTGAGGCCAAATTTCACTGATCATGAAGGTGTTGGGAGAAAAAATTAAATAAAATTTTAAAAATCTTTCCCAAGTGGTGACAAAAGCATTGTCGGTACATTAAATATGTTGTCCAGGTGGCTTGGTAGAGTTGGAGACCTGCACGGCAGCTACAAGACATCTGCTGCCTGAGGAAACTTGCAATGTGGCAAAGTGGTGTTTGTAGCTCCCTGTGGAAGGGTGCCAGCTGCCCAGGGCTTCGCTTCTACAGATGAACCGAGAGCCTTGCTGGTGCTTCAGATGAAGCGGTGCATCATTCCTACACTCCTCTTCTCGTGAATTTAAGGGACAAGGAGGTTTTGCAGTGAAAATCCAGGTAGATGCTGTTGGGCGAGGGGTAGATCAGCTTTCTAATATTCCCAAGGGCTTTGTCCATCAGTGTGACCACAAGCACAAGCCTGTAATTAAACCATTTTTAATCTATTTTCATGTGTAATTTCTACGACTCACTGCAGGTTATTTATTATTTTCATGATTCATACCTTAAATGCCATCAGAAGAGATATTTGAAAAGTAAAGTTTGCTAAAATGCAAGCAACAAAATATTTTATTTTAAAATAATTAATGGTTATGCATGTGTTAGATGGTTGGTTTGATTGTTTTAGAATATTTTGACATAAATATGGTGGCTTTAAAAACAGAATACATATAACTTGTAAATAACTATTAGTAACTAATGAAAATTCACTTATTGAGCATTACCACACACCAACCATTACGTAAAAAGCAAAAGAGACAAAGACTGTATAACAATCTATAGCCTTTGCTCAGAATCTAGAATATTTAAAAATTAATTAGTAAATCTCTTAATTATTTTATTTACTCAGGCTTTAATGACATTTTTACCATAAACATGACCATCTGGGCTATCTGATTAAAACTGGAAAAGTTGAAGACCTATCCTTAAATGCACAAAGAGAAAAGGATGAGGAGATTTGGATTGAAGTTATCAAATTTTAAAACAACTAATGCTCTTTTCCCTTCCATCAGAAATCTCTTTCATCTACAATAATGCTTAAGAAATGTAGTTTCATGAAAGAAAAGGAAAGGGCATCTAGTTAATATGACATGTGTTTGCTTAAACACATGAGAGAGTAAGAAAATTCTTTTTAAAAAGGAAAAAAATTAGACAGGTTAAAACAAGTGTATGTTTAGTAATTTGTATATATACACACACCACTTAAACTATAGTTGATTCCTAAACACTAATAAGTTCCTTTTAAAATTCTGTTAGGCTGTGTTGAAGGTAATAACTTTTATTTCTGAAATTGTACCTGATGAATATTTTTTGAGAATTTCCTCAGTGAGACAATCATTTAAGTGGAAAACATTTGTGATAGGTCATAGGAGGGAAAACCCATTCTCTCCCCTTCCAACTCTTTTAAATTTGCCCTTAATCATTTATCATTGCTGTCATACATATGAGTAATAAGGAAAAATAAAGTGCCTTATTTGAAAAATAAACAGGTATTCACATTCTTTAAAATACATCAGGTTAGTTCGCTGAAGCATAAATTAGGATGGTCTACAGACTGTTAATGGTGACAGCAAGCATATGGCAAATATGAACTGTCTGCAGGTCAACTTTTACTTTTGCTTTCCAAATGTCTGTCAGTCATTGTTAGGATTTAAATACATGTGTTAATGGGTGGAATTCAACAAAATGAAATCGTTCAGCAAATTCTTGGAGCAAGTGAATTTTTTTTTGTCTTTGTCTCTCATCTATAACCTTCGTGTCTCTCATATACAACCTGCTTTGAGAGCAGTCTTATGAAATTTTACCCAGAAAGAAGAAGCCCTTTGAAGATTTTTGTTGCCTTTTCTTTGTTCAGTTAAGGAAAAGGTTTATAATCATATGCTGCATGTGTGTGTGTGTGTGTGTGCATGTGTGTGAACGTTTGTGTGTATGCATGGATTGGTTTCTCTAAGAACCAGTCGGGTGCTCAGATCAGATTGGTGTTTTTGCCAGCTTTACGACTGTTCCTGATGCTGTGATTGTACATTTCATTACAGTAATAGCAAGTCGTCTTTTATTTTCTCTCCTTCCTTTTTTCCTTTTTTTTTTTAAATCTATTTTTTATTTTTTGGCTGCACCATGAGGCATGCAGGGTCCTAGTTCCCCGACCAGGGATCGAACCCATGCCCCCTGCAGTGGACGTGCAGAGCCTTAACTGCTGGGCCACCAGGGAAGTCCCATCAGAATATCCTTGCTCTCGAAAGCCAGCAATGTTTGCAGCATTGGGGATCAATGATACTACGATGATAATGTATTATTCTGTCAGAAGGAGTGATGAGAGGAGCCAGCAAGGATAGCTAGGATGAAAAAGGAAGTGGAGTTCCTGGGACAGATAGGGGGACGCTTCTAGACAAAGATGTGAGAGAAGGAAAGCAAGGAACAGAAGAGAAGATTTGAAATATGAGAGTCTTGAAATCAGCAAACCACCAAACACCCAAAAAGATGAAGGCCCTGGACTCAACAACCTTCCCTGAATGCATGTACCACCAGCAGCTGGAGCTTCCTTAGTCTGCAAACACTTTCTTCAGAACAACTCCAGTTCTGGCTCTGAAGAGGTGATGGAGTCAAATGTTGGAAGAGAGAAGAGCTGCTCATTTCTTCAGGGCCAGAAGAATTCCGACCACATTGAAAAGTCATTGTTAAAACAAGAGCCTGAAAAAATTATTCCACTTCAATTGAACACCACAAGAAAAAGTGGCCTTGACTCAATTGAAGAAGGGTATTTGGAGTCCTCCTCATCTTCACTCCAAGGGATCTATTCCTTCAGCCATTTGAAAAAGAGCTGTTATCTTCACTATTGATTTTCTTATTAACAATTCATCCATTTGTATTAAGATTTCTGCATTTCCAAAGTGCTTTTGCATATGTATCTCATAAACTGAGGTATTAAGATTAGATATTTTAAATCTTCATATTACAGATTGAAAAGGGAAAAATCTTTAGAACATTATTCAAATCTCAAAGACATGAAAATAGCTAGAAGAAATTCAGTCAAATTCCCTAGATATCATGTTCTTGGTTTCCCAAAGATTGAACTCTCATTCCATTTCCTTTGTGGATTGAGAATGTGTCTTAGTTGACAGCAATGCCTGGCACATGGTTACTACTCAATAAGTGTATGTTAAACTAAACCTAATATTCCTGTTATAATAAAGTCAGATAGAAATAGATTTTAATTCTGAATCTGTCACTTAGTTGCTCTTTCTTAGCTTATTTTCCTCATACTTAAAATCAGGAATCACAATTCTTATCTTGCGCTGTCAGTGGTGTGCTGGTAAATGTTTAACAACTTGATCATCCACCCCCTTTCCCCCACCCCCCATAAAAAGGGCCTGGTGCATAGCTTCTGCCATTTTCCATGGTGTAAGTACTCCCACCATGGACAGTTTCAAGCTTCCAACATGACATCACTGAATGCCGAGTTGGGAAGAGATGTGAATAATCAATTCTTGTGGGCTAATAGAAGCCGGTTCCGGCACACCACTGCATGGCTTTAAATTTATGGTTTGATTTCATGGAATTGCTCTTCTGTGTTACTGTAATTTGTGACACTAAGGATATCTTAAGACGTGGTAGTTTAGTGGATGCTGTTGGATCCCTTGCATGCTCTGAGGCATCCAATTCCTAACTGCCATGGGTGTAGGCTGATAGCCATTCATAGCTGTGCCTTCTCTGCAGAATTACCCTTGACCAGGAGGTGCCTCACCAGGAAGTCTACACACCCACCTCCAACACTGCCCTTCCTGGGACAGACTATAGACAATGACTGTCTGACACAGGGGTAGAAAAGTGGTGTAGTTTTGCCTCAAACTGTGACCAACTCTGTGGTACAATCTGTGCTCCAGAACTTCGTATGGGAACAAACCGAAGCCGAGACCACATCCTTTCCTAGTTTCTTCCTCTGCCCTCCCCTTCCTCCCTCAGTCCCTTTCTTTTGAGAGCACTCACTCAAAAAATAACCTAAACCAGAAGCCCTTTCTTAAGCTCTGCTTCTAGGGAGCCTAACCTAAGACTGTTGAAAGGAGATGTGGTCTTAGAAAGCAACTTGTAAGGATGGGATTCTGAAGTTGGAGTCCTTGTTGGCTAGATGGCAGGCAATGTGCACTCTGCCACTACTGGAAGGGGGAATATTGATCATTCCAGTTATACTGTGGCAGTGCCATTGCTAAGACTTTCATCTGTAATGAACTTGGATACAGTACAGGTAGAAGGGACGTAATAATTGGTGCAAAGTCTCAGGTATTTGAGAGATATGGGGAAAATAGTAACTGTAAGGACTGTGGAACTAGATGGCTACTGCTAAGGGCTATTGATCGATGAAGAGAGAAAATGACAGGCTCAGATCTATTAATCAGTAGTTTAAAGCAAAGTGTTAGCCAGAAGGCCTTCTTGTAAGCATTTGAGGCTCTCGTCTTCTGTAGTAGAAGATCACACACAGCTGATGATCAGACATTATTTGGTTACTTTATATTTAATAGTAAAAGTGGCTGAATTGTGGAGAAGGCTAAATTCTCAGAATAGACAAGTCTCCTGTGTCAAAGTTAGGCTCTGATAAGAAGCAAATGGGATCTGGGCAGGGATTTCTGGGTAAAAGTGTTTGAGAAGCTTGAATTTGCCAATTTCCCTGAAACCCCCGGTTCTGTAGAAGTGGCTTAATTCTTGCTGGAAGTTAGAGATTCTCCTCTTGCTTGAAGAACATGAAGAAACTTCAAATGAGATAGGTCTCTTACAAGACAATGTTTTCCCTCCTCTTCCCTCAACTCCCCTCCTGGCCCCAGACTTATAATTTTGCAAATCTTAGCACAGGCTGACTGGGAAAAAGATAGTGATATGCAAGACTTGGTTAGTATGTTCCAGAAAGAAGCAGAAGAGTATGTCTGAGCCCGCTTGTAGCAGTGGAGATGACAGGATCCCTGAAGAGCCAGAATTTCCCATTATGACTAATTATTGTCAGACCCTGATACAGTAATATCCCTTGAGGATACCAACAAGCTACTTGTTGGCTATTGACTACATCAGACCCTTTCTACTATAGTGTTTCTTCTTGACTGGATTCCCTCCTACTCCAGGTATGGGTTTGCCTTTTCTGCTTGGAGGTCCTTGGCCAGCACCACTCTCTGAGGGTTCCTTGAGTGTCTGATTTACTGGCAGGCAGTCCTGCATAACATAACCTTGGACCAAGGGACCACTTTGCAGCAAATGACTGTGACCTCAGTAGATAAAATACATGGGTCTGGGAATTTAGGGGTGGAAGTCGGAGTGGTCCTCCTCTTCATCACTCCTAGTAACTCACTTGGTCAATCTGTGCTTCCCGTCTCTGCAACATTGGGCTCTGTAGGTCTTGAGGACCTGGTTCTCAGATAAGGATGCCTCCATCAGGGATCATAGTAAAACACAGTAAACGCAAAGTCACCTGCTGTCACATTACTTTGGGTTCCCCTTATAATTGACCATGGTTCTCATAAAAAAGGTAGGGGTACTGTTACACAATGGGAAATATGTGTGCCTCTCCTGCCCACTGTAACTTGTACTTGTGAAGAGCAAGTATAAGAACTACGGCTCGAGAAGGACATGGAAACAGAGCCCAGAAATGAGGACCTGGGTCAAACTACCAGGCAGGCCACCTGGACCAACCAGAGTGCAAACCGAAGGGGAGGTGGGTCTAACATTAGTGAAAGAAAGGGAGAAGGTGGATATCAGTTACTACCTCAGAGTCAACTGTTGCAGCTGGGGCTGGAATTCATCCCACTAACCTTTCTTTTTAAAGTTTTCCCAGAAATTCTGACCAACTAGAATCCTGAAGAAGCTGTGCCTAGATGGAAATACTTAGTTATCCATGGCAATTTTATTGCTTAATGTAAAGGATTTTACAGTCTCCTCTGTACTGTGGTCTCTGGTTTTTGATGGACCTCTAACAAATGATTTAGTCCAAATTTGGAGTGTGTGAGTACATGTATGAGGGCTTGCATGTGTGTGTCTGTATGTTTTGAACATGAAAATACTCGCAACCTTGATAACCACTCAGTGATGACCAAGATTGTGGGAGTAGGTCATGAATTGTGCCAGCTGGCTCTCCTACAGATTCATGCCATCGAACCTCAGCTGGGCTCCCATTGCTGTTCAGTCATTTTTTTGTCTCTGTTTTTTCCCCATTGTTTCTCCCACAGCTGCTATTCCATACCCTGTCCCTTCACCCCAAGTCCAGAAAAATATCCCTGTATATTTCATAAGCAGATGACCTTAGAACATACTCTACAGTGGTTGAAGCTATCCCGTCCAAACTTCCTAATCCTCATTTGGCTTTCAGGACGTTGTTCTCTTCTGAGTCTATCTTTCTGTTGGTTACTCTTATTCTTTTTCTCACCCTTCAAATAGAGCTTCCCTACAGTTCTCTTTGGTCTTCATCACCATCCTAACAATAAGCCAGGCACAAAACACATCAATATCCTCTTATCTATTCTGTCAGTTGTGTGTTCACAAGGTTTCTCTTCTAAATCTGCCCTTGACTGGCACTGCCCTGGTTAGAACCTCATTTTCTCCCTTCTAGACAGTAGAAGCCATCAATGTCTCTCTTCTGTGTGTCCACCAGAATAATCATTTTAGAATCTAGACTTGATCCATTTTTCTTACTCAGACTTTCTTTCTGTTTTTACTTTTTACTGTGAAAAGAGTGTTTTGTATTTTATTGTGAATACAATACTTAATATGGTGAAATAGAGCATACTAGAAGAATGTATATAATATATATAAGTAGCATTTTAAAAAGAAGAAAATGACCACTGCTCATAATTCAGCCTAAGAAATAAGATACTACCTTTTCATTTGAAAGCCTATGTTTTGTGGGTTTCTGCTCAGTTGAAGCCCCCTTCCTCTGCCCCAGAGGTAACTGCTATCCTGAATTATGTTAATTAAGCCCTTGTTTTCCTTAAAGTTGTCATATATGTGTATTAATCTATGCAGAAATGGTATGTGTATATACTTATAAAAATATGAATCTTTATGTTATCTTGTTTTGCCTTCTTTTGTACTTAATATAAAAGGAATCATAATATATTACTCTGTGACTTGAAATTATGTTTTAGAGATCCATTTATGTTGATGATTTATCTGTAATTTGTGTTTCACTGTTGCATTCCAACAAATATTGAATCACAATGTTGTACACCTGAAACTTATACAATGTTATTTACCAATTTTATCTCAATAAAAAAGAATGCATTTCAATTTATTTTTTTATTCTACTGTTGCTGGACATTTGGATTGATTTGTTATTACAAAAAATGTGTCACTATAAATGTTTTTGTATAAATTTATTCATGTTCATGAATTCAAGAACTTCTCTAGGATATATACCTAGAAGTGGTGGTGCTGAGTATGCACAAATGCACCTTTACCAAGCAAATCCTAATTATTTTTTAAAGTAGTTTTACCAATTTATTCTGTTTTATTCAACATCAGCAGTGTATGAGACGCATCTTTAGTCAGTATATTACCAACACCTGGAGTTTTCAGACTCCTGAATTTTTGCCAGTCTGTTTGGACATGACATTGCAGTTCATGGTAGTTTCAATACACATTGCTTGATTGTTATTGACATTAAGAATTTTTCCCATGTTTACCATTCATATTCTTTGGAAAACTTTTCATTATATCTTCTCATTTTTAATGGGCTATTTGACTTTTTCATTTGAATTTGTAAGATTTTAAAATTTATTCTGGACAGCAGCAATCCTTTTTCACTCTTTTCCTTTTTGGTTTATGTTTTCTGCTTGATTTAAAAACTATTTATTGGGCTCCCCTGGTGAGGCAGTGGTTGAGAGTCCTCCTGCCGATGCAGGGGACACGGGTTCGTGCCCCGGTCCGGGAAGATCCCACATGCCGCGGAGCGGCTGGGCCCGTGAGCCATGGCCTCTGAGCCTGCATGTCTGGAGCCTGTGCTCCGCAACGGGAGAGGCCACAACAGTGAGAGGCCCGCGCACCACCAAAAAAACAAAAAAACAATTTATTACCCTGAAGTGATAAATATATTTTCCTATAGCCTCTTTTAAAGTTTTAAACTCTTGCTTTTCCAGTTTAAGTACTTGATCCATCTGGAATTGATTGTTTATATGGTTGAAGATACACATTTTTTTTTTCCATATGGATCATCAGTTGTCCCAGCATATTTTAATGATAAATTCATCTTTTGCCACTGATTTACAATGCTAGTTCTCTCATATGTCAGGTTTACATCTAGGTGTGTAGATCTTTTTCTGGAATCTCTGTCCTGTTCCATTGATCTATAAGATTATCTCCACACTAATGCCACACTGTCTTAATTACTGTATATTTGTAATAAGTCTTGCTATCTGATAAGTCAAGTCCCTCCACTGGTTATTATTCTTTGGATAAAAATTTATTCAGACCATTCTTCAATTGCATAGAAAGTCTGTCTTCATTTATAGCTCCATCCCCAACCCCTTAACATAGCTTTATAATTATTTATAATTATTCGTTAATGCATTTGTCTTCCAAATAATATAGGGGAAAAAGGGGGGAAAAAGAGGAGTTATATGTCAGATATACATTACTACTCATGGTTATATTTGCTGTATAGTTTATTTTATTGTTGCTCTTTATTTCTTCATATGGTTTTGAGTTATTGTCTACAGTCCTTTCATTTCACTCTGGGGGACTTCTTTTTTTTTTAATAAATTTATTACTTTATTTATTTTTGGCTGCATTGGGTCTTTGTTGCTACCCGTGGGCTTTCTCTAGTTGCAGTGAGAGGGGGCTACCCTTCATTGCAGTGCGGGAGCTTCTCATTGCGGTGGCTTCTCTTGTTGTGGAGCATGGTCTCTAGGTGCACAGGCTTCAGTAGTTGTGGCATGCAGGCTCAGTAGTTGTGGCTCGTAAACTCAGTAGTTGTGGTACATGGGCTTAGTTGCTCCGTGGCATGTGGGATCTTCCCAGACCAGGGATTTAACCTGTGTCCCCTGCATTGGCAGGCAGATTCTTAACCACTGTGCCACCAGGGAAGTCCCTGGGGGACTCCTTTTAGCATTTCTTTTTTTTTTTAATTTAATTTTATTTATATTTTTTATACAGCAGGTTCTTATTAGTTATCTCTTTTATACATGTTAGTGTATATATGTCAATCCCAATCTCCAGATTCATTCCACCACCCCTCCCCCACTTCCCCCTTGGTGTCCATACATTTGTTCTCTACATCTGTGTCTCTATTTCTGCCTTGCAAACCAGTTCATCTGTACCATTTTTCTAGATTCCTCATATATGTGTTAACATACAATATTTGTTTTTCTCTTTCTGACTTCACTCTATATGACAATCTCTAGGTCCACTGATGTCTCTACAAAAGACCCAATTTCGTTCCTTTTTATGGCTGAGTAATATTCCTGTGTATATATGTAACACATCTTCTTTATCCATTTGTCTGTCAATGGGCATTTAGATTGCTTCCATGACTAGCTATTGTAAATAGTGCTGCAATGAACATTGGGGTGCATGTGTCTTTTTGAATTATGGTTTTCTCTGGGTATATGCTCAATAGTGGGATTGCTGGGTCATATGGTAATTCTATTTTTAGTTTTTTAAGGACCTCCATACTGTTCTCCATAGTGGCTGTATCAATTTACATTCCCACCAACAGTGTAAGAGGGTTCCCCTTTCTGCATACCCTCTCCAGGATTTGTTGTTTGTAGATTTTCTGATGATGCCCATTCTAACTGGTGTGAGGTGACACCCCATTGTAATTTTGATTTGCATTTCTCTAATAATTAGTGATGTTGAGCAGTTCATGTGCTTCTTGGCCATCTGTATGTCTTCTTTGGAGAGATGTCTATTTAGGTCTTCTGCCCATTTTTGGATTGGGTTTTTTGTTTTTTTAATACTGAGCTGCATGAACTGTTTATATATTTTGGAGATTAATCCTTTGTCCATTGATTCATTTGGAAATATGTTCTCCCATTCTGAGGGTTGTCTTTTCGTCTTGTTTATAGTTTCCTTTGCTGTGCAAAAGCTTTTAAGTTTCATTAGATCCCATTTGTTTATTTTTGTTTTTATTTCCATTACTCTAGGAGGTGGGTCAAAAAAAGATCTTCCTGTGATTTATGTCAAAGAGTGTTCTTCCTATGTTTTCCTCAAAGAGTTTTATAGTGTCCAGTCTTACATTTAGGTCTTTAATCCATTTTGAGTTTATTTTTGTGTATGGTGTTAGGAAGTGTTCTAATTTCATTCTTTTACATGTAGCTGCCCAGTTTTCCCAGCACCACTTATTGAAGAGACTGTCTTTTCTCCATTGTATATCCTTGTCTCCTTTGTCACAGATTAGTTGACCATAGGTGTGTAGGTTTATCTCTGGGCTTTCTATCCTGTTTCACTGATCTATATTTCTGTTTTTGTGCCAGTACCATATTGTCTTGATTACTGTGGCTTTGTAGTATAGTCTGAAGTCAGGGAGTCTGACTCCTCCAGCTCCATTTCTTTCCCTCAAATTGCTTTTGCTATTCAGGGTATTTTGTGTCTCCATACGTATTTTAAGATTTTTTGTTCTAGTTCTGTAAAAAATGCCATTGGTAATTTGATAGGGATTGTATTGAATTGCTTTGGGTAACATAGTCATTTTCACAATATTTATTCTTCCAATCCAAGAACATGGTATATCTCTCCATCTGTTTGTGTCATCTTTGATTTCTTCCATCAGTGTCTTATAATTTTCTGCATAAAGGTCTTTTACCTCCTTAGATAAGTTTATTCCTAGGTATTTTATTCTTTTTGTTGCATTGCAATGGTGAATGGGATTATTTCCTTAATTTCTCTTTCTGGTCTTTTGTTGTTAGTGTATAGGAATGCAAGAGAATTCTGTGCATTAATTTCATATCCTGAAACTTTACCAAATTCATTGATTAGCTCTAGTAGTTTTCTGGTGGTATCTTTAGGATTTTCTAGTATAGTATCATGACCCAACATCTGCAAACAGTGACAGTTTTACTTCTTCTTTTCCAATCTGTATTCCTTTTATTTCTTTTTTTTCTCTGATTGCCATGGCTAGGGCTTCCAAAACTATGTTGAATAATAGTGGCAAGAGTGGACATCCTTGTCTTCTTCCTGATCTGAGAGGAAATGCTTTCAGTCTTTCACCATTGAGAATGATGCTTGCTGTGGGTTTGTTGTGTATGGCCTTTATTATGTTGAGGTAGATTCCCTTGTTGCCCACTTTCTGGAGAGTTTTTATATAAATGGGTGTTGAATTTTGTCAAAAGGTTTCTCGGCATCTACTGAGATGATCATATGGTTTTTATTATTTAGCTTGTTAATATGGTGTATCACATTGATTGATTTGCATATATTGAAGAATCCTTGAATCCTTGGGATAAATCCCACTTGATCATTGTGTATGATCCTTTAAATGTGTTGTTGGATTCTGTTTTCTAATATTCTGTTGAGGATTTTTGCATCTATATTCATCAGTGATATTGGTCTGTAATTTTCTTTTTTTGTAGTGTCTTTGTCTGGTTTTGGTATCAGTGATTGTGGCCTTGTAGAATGAGTTTGGGAGTGTTCCTTTCTCTGCAATTTTTTGGAAGAGTTTGAGAAGGATGGGTGTTAGCTCTTCTCTCAATGTTTGATAGAATTCACCTGTGAAGCCCTCTGGTCCTGGACTTTTGTTTGTTGGAAGATTTTTAATCACAGTTTCAATTTCATTACTTGTGATTGTTCTGTTCATATTTTCTGTTTCTTCCTGGTTCAGTCTTAGAAGGTTATACCTTTCTAAGAATTTGTCCATTTCTTCCAGGTTGTCCATTTTATTGGCATAGAGTTGCTTGTAGTAATGTCTCATGATCCTTTGTATTTCTGTGGTGTCTGTTGTAACTTCTCCTTTTTCATCTCTAATTTTTTTTTTTTTTTTTTTTTGCGGTACGCGGGCCTCTCACTGTCGTGGCCTCTCCCGTTGCGGAGCACAGGCTCCGGACACGCAGGCTCAGCGGCCATGGTTCACGGGCCTAGCCGCTCCACGGCATGTGGGATCTTCCCGGACCGGGGTACGAACCCGCGTCCCCTGCATCAGCAGGCGGACTCTCAACCACTGCGCCACCAGGGAAGCCCCTCATCTCTAATTTTATTGATTTGAGTCCTCTCTCTCTTTTCCTTGATGAGTCTGGCTAAAGGTTTATCAATTTTGTTTATCTTCTCAAAGAACCAGCTTTTAGTTTTATTGATCTTTGATATGATTTTCTTTGTTTCTATTTCATTTATTTCTGGTCTGATCTTTATGATTTCTTTCCTTCTACTATCTTTGGGTTTTGTTTGTTCTTCTTTCTGTAGTTCCTTTAGGGGTCAGGTTAGATTGTTTATTTGAGATTTTTCTTGTTTCTTGAGGTAGGATTGTATTGCTATAAACTTCCCTCTTAGAACTGCGTTTGCTGCATCACATAGGTTTTGGATCGTCGTGATTTCGTTGTCATTTGTCTCTAAGTATTTTTTGATTTCCTCTTTGATTTCTTCAGTGATCTCTTGGTTATTTAGTAATGTATTGTTAAGCCTCCATGTGTTTGTGGTTTTTATGTTTTGTTCCCTGTAATTTACTTCTAATCTCATAGCGTTGTGGTCGGGAAAGATGCTTGATATGATTTCAATTTTCTTAAATTTACCGAGGCTTGATATGTGACCCAAGATGTGATCTATCTTGCAGAATGTTCCATGTGCACTTGGGAAGAAAGTGTAATCTGCCGTTTTGGATGGAATGTCCTATAAATATCAATTAAATCTATCTGTTCTATTTTGTCATTTAAACTTGTGTTTCCTTATTAATTTTCTGTCTGGATGATCTGTCCATTGGTGTAAGTGAGGTGTTAAAGTCCCCCACTATTATTGTGTTACTGTCAATTTCCTCTTTTATAGCTGTTAGCATTTGCCTTATGTATTGAGGTGCTCCTATGTTGGGTGCGTATATATTTATAATTGTTATATCTGCTTCTTGGATTGATCCCTTGATCATTATGTAGTGTCCTTTCTTGTCTCTTGAAACATTCTTTATTGTAAAGTCTATTTTATCTGATATGAGAATTGCTACTCCAGCTTTCTTTTGATTTCCATTTGCATGGAATATCTTTTTCTATCCCCTCAGTTTCAGTGTGTATATGTCCCTAGGTCTGAAGTGGGTCTCTTGTAGACAGCATATATATGTGTCTTGTTTTTGTATCCATTCAATGAGCCTGTGTCATTTAGTAGGAGCATTTAATCCATTCACATTTAAGGCGATTATCGATAAGTATGTTCCTATTACCATTTTCTTAATTGTTTTGGGTTTGTTTTTGTATGTCCTTTTCTTCTCTTGTGTTTTGCACTTAGAGAAGTTCCTTTAGCATTTGTTGTAAAGCTGGTTTGGTGGTGCTGAATTCTCTTAGCTTTTGCTTGTCTGTAAAGCTTTTGATTTCTCTGTTGAATCTGAATGAGATCCTTGCTCTGTAGAGTAATCTTGGTTGTAGGTTCTTCCCTTTCATCACTTTAAATATATCGTGCCACTCCCTTCTGGCTTGTAGACTTTCTGCTGAGAAATCAGCTGTTAACCTTATGGGAGTTTCCTTGTATGTTATTTGTTGTTTTTCTCTTGTTGCTTTTAGTAATTTTTCTTTGTCTTTTAATTTTTTTCAATTTGATTACTATGTGTCTCGGTGTGTTTCTCCTTGAGTTTATCCTGCCTGGGACTCTCTGCACTTCCTGGACTTGGGTGGCTATTTCCTTTCCCATGTTAGGGAAGTTTTCAACTATAATATCTTCAAATATTTTCTCGGGTCCTTCCTATCTCTCTTCTCCCACTCAGACCCCAATAATGTGAATGTTGGCGCGTTTAATGTTGTCCCAGAGGTCTCTTTGGCTGTCTTCATTCCTTTTCTTTATTCTGTTCCATGGCAGTGAATTCTACCATTCTGTCTTCCAGGTCACTTATCCGTTCTTCTGCCTCAGTTATTCTGCTATTGATTCCTTTTAGTGTATTTTTCATTTCAGTTTTTGTATTGTTCATCTCTGTTTGTTTGTTCTTTAATTCTTCTAGGTGCTTGTTCTTTAATTCTTGTAGGTCTTTGTTACACATTTCTTTCATCTTCTCGATCTTAGCTTCCATTCTCATTGTGGCTTCTCCTGTGTCTTGTGGTATCTTTTTTAGTGAGTTCCAGTGTCTTCCTGTTGATGATTGTTCAGCAGTTAGTTGTGATTCTGGTGCTCTTGCAAGAGGGAGTCTTAACATTTCTTATAAGGCAGGTCTACTAGTGACAAACTCCCTCAAGTTTTTAATTTTATTTTAATTTCACCTTCATTTTTGAAGAATAGTTTTGCCACATATAGAATTCTTGGTTGACAATTTTCTTTTATCAGCACTTAAATAGGTCATCTTACTGCCTATTGACCTCCATGGTTATGAAAAGAAATCAGCTTATGATCTTATTGAGTATCCCTTGTATGTGATGAGTTGCTTCTCACATGCTATTTTCAAGATTTGCTCTTTGTTTTTGTCTTTTGAAAGTTTGGCTATAATATGTCATGGTGAGAATCTCTTTATACTTATCCTACTTAGAGTTTGTTGAGCTTCTTAGATGTGTAGGTTTATGTCCTTTGATTTTCTACTCTAATCTTTTAGTATAACAAAGCAATCTCATAATTTTCTAATGTTGAATCCACTCTGCTTTTATAGAATAACCATAATCTGTTAATAATATGTTATCTTCTTCGTACATCCCTGGATTTATTTTATTCATATTTTTCATGTGAGATTGGCCCATAATTTTCTGTTTCAAACTGACTCTGTATGGTTTAATATAAAGGATATGCTAGTTTCAGCCAATATGCTAGAGCATATTTCTTTTTCTCTCTTGTCTAAAATAGTGGAATAATCTGTTCCTTGACTGCATGGCAGAATACATCAAAAGAACAATTTCAACAAGGTTCTTTTCTTTGGAAGAAATTTTAAAATATTTTTAGTTTCTTGGGAGGGTTCTAAGGTGATTCAGATTTTCTAGGTCTTCGTGAACAAGTTAGATTACAAATCTTTCTAGAAATTTGTCCATTTCACAGATTCAATCAAATTTACTGTAACAAAGTTGATATAATATTCTTTTACTATCTTTTTAGGATGTGCTGCATCACTAATTAAGTCCCCCTTTCATCCCTTGTGTTGTGTATTTTTCATTCCTTTTTTTTTCTGCCTTGATTATTCTTGCCGAGATTTGTTCCTTGTTAGTCTCATCATAGGACTAACTTTTGGTTATATGATGCTGCATATTATATCTTTGATTATCAGTTAGTTATTTTTTGCTGTTTTTTTTTTCCGGTTACTTTTAATTTTTAGTTATTTTATTTTATTTTTTCCATTTACCTTGTTGTGTTGATGTCTGTTTCTGCTTTGGCCTCAGTTCTGTGTCCTGTCACTAAAGCATGACTCATTGAAATTCAGGTTCTAGGCCACCAGGAATTTGCAGATACCTCAGGGCAAAAGTCTGTTCCAAGTCTCTTTAACTCCTTAGATTCTTTGTGACTGAATTCTGGGGAGTCTGTTATTACAACAGCTTGTCCAGGCATTACAAAAAGATGTCTTTTATTTTTTTCTACTTTTTTTAGGTGTGCTTCCCACAAGAGGTTTCTCAGAAAATACTCTGCCTAGAGCCATCAAACACTCCCCATTGCTCCTACTGTTTGGAAACAGTGTCCAAACCCCTTAGCATAATTTTCTAAGGGAAAGGACCTCAACCTGTCTTTCATGGTTTTATTTCCTGCCAAGTGATTTCCTTTTCTGTATGGAAACTACTTTTTTTTTTTTTTTTGGCGTTACGTGGGCCTCTCACTGTTGTGGCCTCTCCCGTTGCGGAGCACAGGCTCCGGACGTGCAGGCTCAGTGGCCATGGCTCACGGGCCCAGCCGCTCCGCGGCATGTGGGATCTTCCCAGACCGGGGCACGAACCCGTGTCCTCTGCATCGGCAGGCAGACTCTCAACCACTGCGCCACCAGGGAAGCCCTGGAAAGTACTTTTTAATTCTTCTAGACCCAGATCAATGTCATTTGTTGGCGATAACTTCATAATTTCCCAGTCCTTTGAACACAAAAGCAGTCTGTTCTATGACATCAGTAACAGGTTGTGCTGATATCTTTACTGCACTGTTCAGTGTTTGCTGAAGGAATGAATTTATCGCCACATCTCCTGCTGGATTTTGAGTTCATTGAGGCAAGAACTGTGCCTAACACAGAGTAGTCATTCACTTAGTGCTTGTGGAATGAACCAGTGGAATTTTGAATCTCTCTTCAGACTTAATATATATATATATTTTCTTCCCAGTTCCACCTTTGATGCTCCATCTATGGAAGGAATTACAAGTAAACTAATAAGACCCTATAGCCACCAGGACTTTTCTGCAGATTTAAACACCTGTGGCCCAGCTCTTAAATGGTATTAGCCAAATTACACCAAGCATTTTGGTTGTATCTTTGGGTTCTGGAGTCTAATTGCTTGTAATGAAACACTTGAGTCATAACTTGATGGTCTGTAGGTTTCTCAGCTGTTTTTCTCTATGAGAAAATATATAATGGGATATTTTGCACATGACTGTCTATATTTTATATCCATGCTGTGTAAATTTTGTGAACAACTTCTATTATCTTTGAAACCACAGAAGCAACAAACAGTTATAATTATAGTCTGAAGAAGCTATAGTGTTTCAAATATGCCTACAGTAGTGGTATTACAATGAGAATGTTCTGTTTGCCTGCAGCTTTCACTGTGCTCAGTGACATCACAATTATACTAAATTTTAACAGAAACTTCTGTCCTTAAACAGAAACAGCTTGTTTGAAAATCTAAGAGTTTTCTTTCTTCTGAATTCTTTGATTCTTCACTGCATAAAAGTGAGAGAAACGGTAAATATCGTGGCATAACTCCATTCTCTGTTATTTCCCGGCTGGTTTTTACTGTCATGGAATAATAGGTATCCTACTTTACTCCACATGGGGAATGAATGCACGTTATTTAAAACTTCTTTCTGTGCATCTGCTACTTGTCAACTCATGATCTTCTGATCCTTGAAGATTTGACAACCCTGTGATTTGCTTTAATGGAATTACTGAAAAGTTATCAACAAAGACGTTGCAATGTAAGAATGCAAAGTGAGTCCTTAGATGTTTAGAGGGAAATGAACTTCAAAAGGGGAGTAGTGGCCACAAAGAAATACCTGAATCATTCAATTTTTGGTGCGGTCCTGCATGTCTTTAATTTTGTCAACTTGTAGAGAGGATGTTTACATTGCCTTCCCTTTTCCTCAGCTGTGACTTATCTTTTTCTGTAGCTTATTAATCAACACCTCATATGATACTGAATACACCTCAGAAAAAGAAAGTAGAATCAAGGGAACATTCTACCTAGAAATAGAAAAACTGCCTTTTAATCCCATCCATTCCAGCCATTTTGCCACTGACTATGGCAGAATCGTTGGATTAATCTTTCAAGTTTTCTGGGTCTTTCTTTCTTTATCTGTTAAATTTAAGCTGTAGGTTAGACCAGTGATCCTCAAAGTGAGGCCTCTGGACCAGTAACATTAACTTGATCTGGGGACTAGTTAAAGAAGCAAATTCTCAGGCCTTCCCCCAGACCCAAGGATTCGGAAACTCAGAGGGTGGAACCTAGCAATCTGTATTTTAATAAGCCCTCTAGGTGATTCTAAAGCACATTAATCTCTGAAAACCACTGGATTAGATAAACTTTAGTAAACTTCCAACCCTAAACTCCCATGAATCTCTATGAATTTAAGGGTAATTTAGGACTAAATTGGATTTTAAGTAGGCATATTCTTCTGCTTGTAATTAAATTTAAAATTTGGATTCCAAACACAGATTTAGAAACATATGTAAGAAAAAAAGAAAAAGAATGCTGAAAATGTTGTCCAAAAAAACGTAATTACTCTGAAAATGTTTTTGAATATAAGCATTTGTAGAATTTTCCTCCATTTGACATCCCAAAATGAACTTGGTATTTCTGTAGTACATGTATCTTGATGAATATTTCCACTGAATGATCACCACTGCTTAATGGCTGTGATTTCAGAAAAATAAATTTATTCAGAGTTATTGTAATTCATTTCTTATATTTATGGAGGATAACAGTTAATAATCTGTTCTACATAAGTGCACATATGGCTAAAATTTTTGTTATTGAATATTTGGGCCTTTGGTCTCCTCTATAGGGAAATGTCCTTGTGTTTAACCACTTCTGGGCTTTATTAACATATGCTTTACCTAACAGTCTGTCTGGCTCCATTTTTTATTAATGCAGAAGAGTTTTTGGTAGTGATTTTGATTTTCTAGGACTGGTATAATTATATTAATCAAGGCTTTATGCTTTCCAAGGTCACCAAAGGAAGGATTGGAGAATCTTTTATTCTTAGTCTAAATAAGTTAATAAATACAAATATGCAACAGAAAATGTAGAAAATCATTTTTTTAAATTCTGTAGAAAGTAAAATGAGAACTGGGGAAAGGAAGAGAGAAAATTATCCTTTATTTTGCTTTGATGAGTAAGATCGAATCTGAAGACCTATTCTCCATAAAGAGTGGCCAGAACTCTGCTTTTCTTAAGAGAATCCAAAGTTTAAGACTGGAAGATAGGAGTATATGTCACATTTCAAGTAACTCTTTTCTTGACCTATTTCTGGAAGCCTGTGAAAAATTAGCTAAAACATTAATTTGTTTTATTTTTTTTCTTTGCAATTGGAAATAGCCAAAAGAGGCAAGATAGAAGCATTAGGAGATAAGTTTCTACTACAAAATCAAGCAATGTGTAAAAGACATTTTGAGAAGTTATTCATTTAACAAATGTTTATTGAACACCTAGTATGTACTAAGCACTGTGCTTGACACTGGGGATAGACTGATGGATAAGGTGCCTTGCATATTAGATATTAGTATCTAGTTAGGGAGAACAACATTAAAAAAAGTGATTATGCAAATTATGATTAAAAATACAGTGCAATAAGTGTTATGAAAGAGATGTATATAGACTATAATCATAACACATAATTGAAAGATAGACCCATCTGAGGATCAGGAAAGACTTTGATACAAGTTACAGTGATAGTCCCTTTGACTGCTACTTGGAGAATAATAGGTTGGAGGCAAGAGTAATATGAAAAACCAGTTAGGAGGCCATCATAGTAATCCAGGTTCTGTTCCCTGCCATCACAGAACTTATGTTGTAATGCAAAGGTTTATATAAAGTACCAACAATGAATAACAGAAACTTGCATAACTTTTGTCCAGATTTCCTGTCATTGCATAACAAACCATTTCAAAATTTAGTGGCTAAAGACACAAATTTATTATAATGTTTCATAGTTCTATGAGTTAGCTGACTCAGTCAGTGATTTTAACTTAGAGTTTCTCATGTGGTTGCAGTCCTACAGAAGCAGGTACTGGAGTCATCTTAATAATCAAACGAGATGGTCTTTTGTTTTATTTTGTTTTTTTGCATACATGCCTGACACCTCAACATACCTGTATGTGGCTATTTTCTTCAGCAGAGTAGACTGAACTTCTTACATATTGGCTCGGGGCTCCAAAAGGCAGGAAATAAAAACTTCCAGTGTCTTTAAGGGACCATTAATTTGGAACTAGCATAGCATCATTTCCATTGTATTCAGTTTGTCAAAACAGTCACAGGCCAGTTTAGATTCAAACTGGTCAAAGAACAACTCCACATCTCAATGGAAGGTGTCATGAGCAATGATAAGGTGACCAAGACGACCCCCAATAATCTTTACTTTTTGTTACCTTGCCCTTCCACACTGGATAGGGCTGATCCTGTGTAATCAATATGATACTGTGGAGATGATGGTCTGTGACTTCCCAGGCTAGGTCATATAAGTGATGTGGCTTTGACCAGTTCTTTCGGATTGCTATCTTTGGGGAGAGCTAGCCCCCACGTTGAGCAGCCTTCCCACATGGAAAGGACCTGAGGCCACTTATTAATAGCCTGAACCAACTTGCCAGTCATGTGAGGGAGCCACCTTGGAAATGGATCTTCCAGCCCCAGTCAAGCCTCCAGATGATTGCAACCCGAGTCATTATTTATTTTATTTTTTATTTAATTTTTTTATAATTAATTTTTATTGGAGTATAGTTGCTTTACAATGTTGTGTTAGTTTCTACTGTATAGCAAGTGACTCAGCTATACACACACACACACACACACACACATATATATATATATATATATATATATATATATATATATATATCCCCTCTTTTTTTGGATTTCCTTCCCATTTAGGTCACCACTGAGCAATGAGTAGAGTTCCCTGAGCTATGCAGTAGGTTCTCATTAGTTATCTATTTTATACATAGTATCAGTAGTGTATATATGTCAATCCCAATCTCCCAGTTCATCCCACCCTCCCTTTCCCCCCTTGGTGTCCATATGTTTGTTCTCTACCTCTGTGTCTCTATTTCTGTTTTGCAGATAAGATCATCTATACCATTTTTCTAGATTCCACATATATGTGTTAATATATGATATTTGCTTTTCTCTTTCTTACTTCACTCTGTATGACAGTCTCTAGGTCCATCCACGTCTCTACAAATGACGCAGCTTTTAGACTGCAACGTGAGAGATCTCAAGCTTGAATCACCCATATAAGCTGCTCCTGAATCTTGACCCACAAAAACTTTGTGATATAATAAATATCTATTATTGTTTGAAGCTGCTAAGTTTTGGGATAATTTGTTATGCAGTGATAGATAAATAGAACAGAGGCCATTTGGGGAGATAACCCAAGGGCCCTGTTTATGGTTGTTTTTGCTAGTGAATCTCATGCAGTGTAGTATCTGACTCATAATTCAATAACATCATAAAAGAAAGAGGGTCACGATATTATAGTTACTGAATAGACTTCCCATTGCATAGCTTCTTGGAATGGGGGTAGGACAAACATAGCAAGTGACAGGAAGTATGATACAGTGGAAGTGGGATTCTGAGTGCAGAGGAAGCATGATCTCCAGGCAAAAAAAGACCACTCAGGATTTTGGCTGGCATGACAGGATTGCTGGCAACCCTGACTAGTACAGTAGAAGTCAGAAATGAAAAGCTTCTTGAAGGCTATAAAGGTCATATCAAAGACTTCCTGTTTGTGCACATGTCCTTTCCTTCTAATATTGAAATTAATTAAACTGATCTGCAGAAAAACTGATTTGCTCTTCAAAGAAACTACTGGTTGCTGCTCAGTGACTTGTGTTCTGCTAGGCTGGCTACCCATGGATTCTGGGTTGATTTGTTCTTGTATCTGTTCAGTATATTTATTCTTTCTATGTATCAAAGATAAACCTAAGCTTTTTTCTAAGTATTTTAAAGAAATACTGATTTAAAATCAGAAAAGAGCAACAGAGTTAAATATGCATCCATAAAACAAATTCTTAGAACTTCAGAAGTAATTATATAACTAAAATCACTATCCCTGTGTTTTATGGTTCACAACATTTTCCTGTATCTGAAATTTTAGAGAAGACATCCAAGAGAATGAACTTGAACCATATTGTATTAATACACTTTTGGTGTAATACTTCCATACATCAGTATTTTTTCAATATATAATTGTGGAATGGAAAAAAATAAGAAAAATTACAGAGTTGAAGTGGTTTTTAGTTGGAATATTTTAGAAGAGTGATTTGTGATCAAATGCAGTATTATAAATAAGATACAAATATCTTTATGTGTATATAAAGTTCATATGTATTATTTTCAAATGAGCTAAGTTTGAAAGAAAGATAGAGACAGGGCTTGAGTAAGAATAGACAGGATAAGAGAGAGTATTCTAGGAGGAGAAATAGTAGATGAGGTGTTTGGAAAGGCAGACAGACAGAATAAGACACATACAAATGTCAGCAAGTAAGGTTCTTTGACTGTAGCAATGAGTGTGTGTTGAAAATCCCCTCTTGCCCATATGCCTTGTCGCACCTCAACCTGTCATGTCAAATTCCCTCCCCACAATCAGGGTACATACATTCTCTTAGATGTTTCTCTGGTTCCTGGGATGAAGCAATAAAAGCCTTCCACTCTCCCTCAAAATATGTTGCTTCCATTCCATAGATAAACCTCTTGTATTAATGTTGGCAGACAAGCTCCGAAAAGGTAAGTGTGAACTGAAATGAGAGTGAGCTGAAGCAAAGCTCTCTGGGCACAGGGAGGTGCACTTGGAAAGGATAGTGTTTTATCAGTGTGGGTGGGGCCAGTCAGAGAAAGGGAGACTTGGAGCAGGAGGAAGTCACACAAATGGCACATGTATTCCACACAAAGTTTCTGTATTTTCAAATCAAAGGACTGTCTTTCAATATTGGAAGAATGAAAATCATGGTTGTCACACATTGCCCTTGTTAGACGTATATTTGGTTCGGTATCTTCCAATAAGGACAAGTAAACAGCAGAGTTAAATGTGCATCCTGTTTTAAATGGGAAAAATAACATATTCTCTTTGAAGAAAATGTGGAAATACAGAAAAGTACAGAGAAGAAAGAAGAAGGAGAAGGAGTAGGGGGAGGGTGGAGCGGGAGAAGAAGAAACCACTGCTCGAGAAAACCACACTATTTACTTGGTGTATTTTCTTCTCCCAGCCTCCCTCCCCCCACCTCCTTTTTTTCTGCGCATAGTGCTTTAAATACACACACTGCAATTTTGTATTTTTCTTTTTAAAATAAAATTTATAAGTATTTTATTTATTAATTCTTTTGGTAAATATCACAAGAAATGGCTAAGCCATCTTTCATCATGTGTCAAAATGAAACTGTAGCAATTGGTTTCTTAACCATCCCTCTCTTTTTGGATATTTAGGTTGATTTGATATTCACTGTTATAAATAATATTGTGATAAACTTCTTTGTGTGTGCTAAGTTATTTCTGGATTTAGGAATTTCTTAAAGGATAGATGCCTGGAAATTTGATTACTTCAATCAAAGGATAGTAATAGCAAGTATGTTACTCTTTATGATTTTTTTTTTTTGCGGTACGCGGGCCTCTCACTGTTGTGGCCTCTCCCATTGCGGAGCACAGGCTCCGGACGCACAGGCTCGGCGGCCATGGCTCACGGGCCCAGCCGCTCCGCGGCATATGGGATCCTCCCAGACCGGGGCACGAACCCGTATCCCCTGCATCAGCAGGCGGACTCTCAACCACTGCGCCACCAGGGAGGCCCACTCTTTATGATTATATGGACATTGGCTTGATTCTTTGATGATGAATCTATTAAAATTAATAGGTTCTAATCAAAATCCAAAATCATATGTAAGACATGGTCCATTTAGACTTGGGCTTCTCTCCAGACTTCAGAACTTAGTGTCTCTACTATGATTATTCTCCTGTGTCTTGAATGCGGCATGGTTGCAAACACTGAATTGTAGTTAAATATATATAATTCTTACCTGAATGCTTTCTCACGCAAAGCATGGGAGGGGGAAGAGTAAAACAACTTTAAAAACAATACCCAAGGGGCTTCCCTGGTGGCGCAGTGGTTGAGAGTCCGCCTGCCGATGCGAGGGGACGCGGGTTCGTGCCCCGGTCCGGGAAGATCCCACATGCCGCGGAGCGGCTAGGCCCGTGAGCCATGGCCGCTGAGCCTGCGCGTCTGGAGCCTGTGCTCCGCAACGGGAGAGGCCACAACAGTGAGAGGCCCGCATACCGCAAAAATAATAATAATAATAATAAAAAACCACAATACCCAAGATGATCAATCAACCTTCTTTGCCAAATAGCTTGAAAATTTGTGGAAATACAGTAATACTTAAAGCATAGAATCCTCTTTCTACTTTATTCAACTGTTTTAAAAATACATATTTATTGGATTATGCCCTCCTTATAAAACTCCACTGAAATGACCCCTATACAGAATGTTTAGATACAGAATTAAAAAGCTTTATGAACAAAGAAATGTTACTCTTGTGATATTGCTTACCTATTTTTCTCCTTTACAAACTCACCTTTTTTAAATAAACTATGCTCGTATTTTTATTCATTATACTGTTTCAGACCGTTTGCTTTTCACTAACCTTTTATTACCGTGTAAATATTTTTCTATGTTGTTATGAATGCATCCTCCTATTAGGTTCAAATTCTGTAGTGTCATAATCACACAAAAGGCTGAAGTACTGATTATGTCTCAGATAATGTAGTTGTTAATGATCAACTTAATGTTAAAAGCCATTACTGCTCATTGACATAATTCTGAGAACATTATACTGTAGAAGTGCACCTTTTGTGTGGAAACAGAATGACAAAATTGAAATGTTAAAAGTTGAGTGTCTGAATAATAGCCTGTGAAATCATTTAGACAAGACCATTGTTGCCTCTATTGTTCAAAGACTAGAGAGTGACAGGATGAGACAAAAAAGGAGAAACACCACAAGGGCTCCACTTGCAGGTTTGAAGGAAGATGGAAAGTAAAGAAGATCTCTGTTTGTCGGTTTCCCTCTCTTCCTGGAGGGTCTTCGCCTAACAACAGAGCACCCTCCTCTGGCCACTTGCCAAAAGGGGATGCCTGCCTCATTTTTGATTGGCAGGAGTCGAGCCAGGCAGAAGTTGCTGCAAGTGCCTGACAAGGATTTTTCCAATACAACGTTGCCTGAGAGTGACCAGAACAAGTCACCCACGGTTTCCTCCATGCTGCCCACTCAAGGGTTTTTGGTCACGAAGCATTTGAAAGCTAGAAGGATGCTTTAGGAAGTCACCTTCCCAAACAATCTGCCAGCTCACTTGGGTACTTTGCATCTTGGTGTCCTTTTTCTGTGGTATCTTTGGTCTATTTTTGATCTGGGAGTTGGGGGCAAGTCAAGAGTTTAGAGAGGGAGAAGGTGTGTGTATGTGGCGGTGCGGGGGAGAGATACGTATGAGCCCCCAGGCTTGTTTGATGGAGCCAATGGGACCTAAAACAGAGGTGTAATTCCCTGCTGAATCATCTCATTTCACTCTTCCATTTGCAAAGACTTCATTCTTTACACTGACGGACCACTTAATAGTATCCATATTTGGTTGGTCACAACAGTACCCAGGTGAACAAATAGGAATGGGTTACAACTCATTGATTATTTGTTACTAGAAAAATCCAAAGCTTATGATCTGCTTAGAGTGAGTGACAGTTCTCTTCATGCAATATTAATGTTACTGTAAACTTTCTATGTTCCAGGGACACATTCTAAATGCTTTAGATATATTAACAGGGAGACTTTGCTAAAAGTAGGCACATGCAGTAGAAATGCACACTGGTTTCAGACTGTCAGAGAGGAAGAAATAATAATTGTATTATCACAAGGGCTACAAACTGATGTACATAGTGTACTCCAATTTTAAAGAAAAGATCAAATCATGCTTGCAACTGCTGTTTAAGAAAGCAGAGAAATCTTATGTAGTTTTAAAATAGTTCTATAAAAATTGATTATTTAAAATGTTTTATTTATGTTGAATTTATTTATTTATTTATTTATTTATTGGCCTCACGGCATGTGGTAACCTAGTCCCCTGACCAGGGATCGAGCCTGTGTCCCCTGCACTGAAAGTGGGGAGTCTTAACCACTGAACCACCAGGGAAGTCCTACATTGAATTTTTAAAGTAAACTTTTTCAAAGAATAGTTTTAGATTACATAAAAACTGCAAAGATAACACAGAAATTTCCTATATACGTCACACCCAGGTTTCCCTGTTATTAACATCTTACACTAATATGGCATATTTATTTTAGTTAATGAAACAATATTGATACATTATTGTTAATTACTGTCCATAGTTTATTCAATTTCCTCAGCTTTTTCCTAATGTCCTATTTCTCTGGAACCCATCCAGGATAGCACATTATTTTTAGTTGTCATGTCTTCTTAGGCTCCTCTTGGCTGTTATAGTTTTCCAGATTTTTCTCTTGGCTCTTACAGTTTCTCAGATCTTTCCTTGTTTTTGATGACCTTGACAGTTTTAAGTAGTGTTGGTCAGGTATTTTGCAGAATGTTCCTCAATGGGGATTTGGTGGATGCTTTTCTCCATTGCAAACTTACTATTTTTTCCATTGTAGTCAGCAATATTTTGAGACTATGCAAATACTTTTTAAAGGATTATTTTGGAGTGCTCTCTTTTCTCATCATTTGGTAGGTCCAGATCAATCTCATCTAAAAATTGGTCCAAGAAGTTAATTCCTTAAAAATAGATCGCTATTTGAGATTTTCTCCAACAAATATTGGTCTGTTGATACTAAGTACGTTTATAAGAAATATTGATGAAAGATAGAGCATTGTATTTAATTAAATCAAGCAATGTGGGAAAACAATAGGTTGACAATGGGAACAAGAACTTCTATAAACTGTATTTGGGATAAGTAATAATAGCAAAGCCAGAAGACAACGGAGCTTAACACATGTTGATACTGGTATCTATCAATTCCAGTGAATTTATATTCACCAACATTTAATCCTTTGATTTTTCAGAAGAAGACTTTTAGTTAGCTTTCTTCTTTAGAATATTCTATTCTGCCCCAAGAATTCTATTCTAATGCTATTGGGAAGAGTTATTTTAACTTTTGAGAAATAAAAATTATTTTATTTAATTTTTTAAATTGAAGTACAGTTGATTTACAATGTTTTGGGAAGAGTTATTTAAAATTCAGACCCACTGACTACTAACGAATTAGGGTATATTAACACCAACAGCACAGGGTCCTAATTAGAAAATGACAAACTACTTTGGGAAAAAGTGGGTCTAAATCTTTCTTTTGTTTTGCAATTAAATTATTTTCAAAGTTAATATTTTTATAATGCCCTCTGTTTGAATTCTCCTTGTCCTTTTATTTAATACTCTGAATATCTGCTTTGACTATTGCCTTCTCTGCTATATTATCCATTTTTTTAACAGAGCTGACTTGGGTCAGTTTTTGTCATATGTCATCCCTCGCCCCCAAAGACTTCTTGCCTTCTAGCCCCAAGTATTTTCTTTATTGTTTACAATTTACTTTTGAATGCATTTTTTTTAGTTTTTATTAATTGATTTATATTCTGATGCTACCTCCAAATTAATGTTTTCATATTGTCGTTACACTCAAATTACACCAAAACACCCAGTTTATTCATTTATTTGCTTCACTCTGTGTTAATGTAAAACATGGTCTTAGCTAGGTGTGAATTGCAAAGACAAAGAAGTCAGATTCCTGTTTTCAAAAAACGTATCCCCTCAGAGAACATTTTCGAGGTAACATCTTATCTGAATCTGGACTGGTTTTGGAACGAGATCTCAGATTTTGGGGAAGCATGTTATGTGTCTTGGAATACATAAAATATGCCCCAAGAGGATTAAAAAGATTGCATTTTAGTGGAAAAGGAGATTAGCAGGTTCTACTTGTCATTATTCCATTGCTAGAATTTAAAGGTCTGGGCAACTGAGGAAACAGAGAGGGAGGACACAGAGAATGAGAAAAGGAAGGAGGTGGCAACGGAGAGAGTACAGGGGTGTGGAGCTGTAGTATCAGCTGGAAGAAAACCCAAGATGTTGAGTAGCAAGGGGAATTTGAGAGAGTAGGGAAGCGTTCTGTGGAGGGACACAAAGCAAATAAAATTCACTTGCTCCCTTTGACAAGGCAGAAGGAAATAGCCTCAGCTTATTTGTGAGCTTCTGAACCCTGGTTCACCCGCCACTCATTCAGAGGCTGTGGGAAATCCAGATGCAGTTGTTGTTCCCACCGAGCTACGTTAGGAACTAATCCAGCCTCTGTAACGTATCAGGAGGATGCATTGGCAGCAAACAGATCCACTCCTAATGTAACTTGAGGGGAAAGCTTAATGCCTTTGCTCTGCCATTTGAATTTTTTGTTTGAAAGAGCATATAGATTATTTATAGTCCACCAGATAAACCTGAGGGTCTTTTAATAAACTCATAGATTATGTTGCTCAAAGGAGTTTATTGAAATAATATCTGAATTCTCCCGTGACAATGACATTCCATAAGAGTTTATGACTCTATCCCGTGTGGAATAGTATTTCCCACCTTACCCCAGGGTATCTGCGTATCATTTCAACATTCAAAAGGAAGATGAAAGAGTGACTTTAGGTCACTATACCAGATTCTCTCATAATTTTTTTCTTAAAAAAAACCAACAGACCAAAGCAGGTAGAGGATAACTGATTAAAAAAAAAAAAAAAAAAAACCCTAGGAAAGAACTCAACCAACTGCCTTCTAAGCAAGGGAAGTTTGAACATTTTGATTAGCCTTTTTTTGGGGAAAATGTGAGTTTTTCTGGTCAGCATTAAATTAGGGGTTTAGAGGTTTGACTTGGATCTGATCCAAGAAAGAGCAACCAGGACATACAAATCCATGTCATCGTAGCCAGAAGCTTTGATTCCAGCTACATTTATTTATTCTCGGATGCGCCTGAGGATCTCACAGTTGTCTGGAAGTGTGGGGTTATCACTCACACACTCACATCACCACCGTAGCTCACCTCCACACGTCCTCAGGGGATTGTTTTGCCATCTCTCAGACTTAGGGTTGTTTCCCTTTTTAAAAAATCAAACCACTCTATTACATTGTATTGCTTGAAGTCCAAAATTTTTAAAAAGTTCCCCAATTTTGGTCCATCATCTTACCTTTCTATTTCTCCCCCGTCAGTCCTTTGACCCCCAGTTTTCCTCTTCCCTGTCAGAGGGCCTTATTTGCTCCAGCTGTCTCTTCAAATCTCATGTCTCACTTGAAATTTTATTTAAAAATCTCTAGCCTCTCCCTGTCTTCCCTGCTCATTTCTCCCTTGGCTGCCATTTATTTAACTTTATAGTGACATTTTCTAACTCCATAAAGCCTTCTGAGGTAACAGTTTTTATGAAATACACATGATTCTATTGTATTATTTTTTTTTCCAAAAGAGAACATAGCCAGAAAAGAACAATGGAGAATTGTTTTCTTTCCAATAGGACAAGTTAAATAACAAAATCAGAGAAATCTTAGAGTGAGAAGGAAGTTTTAAAAGTCATCTTGTCAAAGCCCTTCATTTTGTAATGAGGAAACTGAGTTCCAATAAGATGGGTTTTTTTTCTCAGAGTGACATGGCTTGTGCAGCCGAGGATGGAGTTGGTTCTCTCCTCCCCCAGTCCAGTTTCCTTTCCATTCCACCATATTGGCCTTCTTAAACGTTTGCCTTGAGCCAGAGGTTATGCAATCACAGAAGTTCACTAAGAGGGATGATTTCCAGAATGGCTTCACTCATTCAATAAACATAACTGAGGACCCACTTGAGCACCATTTTGGCACCAGGGATACACAATGAGTAGTTCCAAGTCCCACCCTCGTGGAGTTTACATTTAAGTGAAGGAGATTAGTGATAAATAAATAAGAGAATATGTAATGCCAGGAAGAGATAGGAGCTGTGAAGAAAAATACAGCAAATAAGAGAACAGAAAATGAAGAAAGGAGTGTGTGTAGGCTTGGGATAGAATGGCCAGGGTGAACCTGTCCGAGGAGGTGACATGTGGGCAGAGGTCTGAATATAGTAAAAGCGTCATCCACCAGACCATACTGGAAAGAACATTCTAGGTAAAGAGAAGTACAAAAACCCTGGCGTGCGAAAGGCCAGTGAGACCTTTATTACACACACAAGTAAGTTTCATTTTGAGAACACAGGCATAGCTTTCAGTTTACCCTGTGGGCTTTTTAGTATGTATCAATTGACTAAAATGAAGAACGTTTCAATTTTACAGACATTTTTTTAAGGACTGAATTGTACCAGATTCACTAATTGGCCAACTCACTTGTTCTCTGTCTTTAATTGTAGGACCCCAGAAAATGGGGGCACGTCTTTCCCTACTACAAAGACACATAACTAAACAGAACCATCCTCATATCTAAGTTTAACGTTTAGTTAAGTGGCTCTGTCACAGAGACAGATTATATAACTGGCAGAATCAACTATTTCTTTGGAGTTGCATACTGGCTTTCCACATTGCAACCCAAAGGGAATGCCACAGGAGACTTTTATGAAGCCAACAAACTGTCTCAGAGAAAAAGACTCAGCACCAGGGTTGAGAGGGGAGATTTGGGCACGAGCTGCTGCTGTTTTTGTAAACCTATGCCGTGGGATCCCCAATCTCCTAATAAGGAAAAGCCTAGCCCATTTTGACCTTTATAGCCTGTTGCAAAGTCATTGCTGAGCTATTATTTGAGTAGCTTGAGGTAGAATAATGTTCAACTCAGCTTCCTGGAGCTGCATTTGAAATGCAATTAATTGACTGCTGTTAGTTGTCAATTAACATTTATTATCAATTAGTTCATCAAATTGATTAGTTGGCAGGACCTTAAAGTCTAAATGCACTCCTCTCCATTATAAATATGTCTATAAGAGTAAAAGCTACTCACTAATTGATGTCAAACTGGAATTGCTTATGCCGGACTTGACTCTTGTCCATATTGCATTTTAAAATCTATATCAAGTGAACTTGGATAATACATGTAAGGTTCACACTTTTAAAATGTGCATGTTGTAGTTGTTTTGGGGGGGGCAATCAGTAAACATGCCAGGTGGAAACTTTATACTAATATTAAATATCACATTTAATAAGATTTGTTATTTCATAGTCTCATATCTAGGATGATTTTACTTTGGAAAAAAGCATCCTGTTTCTCTTGGTTGCTGAGATTTTTGTACACCTTGAAACAATGCCTGTGTCAATTTTAACATTTTGTGAGTCAACTAATAGAATGTAAGCTTTCAATAGCTGTCTAGAGGAAAGTTAAATATAAATGTGCATAATTTACAACTCCTGCTATTTGAAAGATAGGCATATACATATTTTTATCACTTCTCTCCCCCCAAAACCTTTTCTAGAATATAATCAGCATTCTAGAGTATTCTGCATTCTATCCATTATCTGACACTGATTAGCAGATTTTGAATTCCCCCTTCCATCTCTCCTTTTAGTCAAGAAAACCCCAAACAAAACAAAAAACAGATATACCATCGCTTAAAAAGACTCATTTTGTGTGTGTCTGTGTGTGTGAGAGAGAGAAAAGGAAACTTACAAATGTTTAGCCGTCAGCATATAATATTTTGTCTTATTTTTGGTACAACTTAGGATGAAGCATGGAACAAAACTGAAAATTGACCCCTATTTATTAAACAAAACACAAGATACCTACAAGGGATTACTCACTTTTATTGCCTTTGTGCAAAAAGATAATTCCTGCCTCCTCCCATCCCAAATTGTGACCTAAATATGGCTGAAAGACACAACATGTGACCTGCTTAGCACTGCCTGCCATGGCCTCGAGCCACAGCAGGAACTCTATTAGAGGGAACAGCACAGATGCTACCAGATGGCCAACATATTGTCCAGACATGACCCATGTATAATTGCAGAAAGTTCAATACATTCAGGTTTTGAATTTAATTGCATTGACCACCTTACCTACTGCTGCTGCATGCTTTAATTTATTTAAGGTGGAAACATAGTTTAAGAGAGAGTGAGGGACCTCCTTGCAGTGTTATCTTCCTGCCTTTTGCCAAGCACCAAATTGCCTAAAGATGTGATTGCAGGTGTTACCGGCTACCTGAACTATGAGCAATTTGTGACATATTTGCTTGGGATCCAATAGATAGAGAGTTTTGCTGTTAATCAACTTAGCAATATTGCCCAACTGCACGTAAATATATTTGCATGTATTTTTCAAGAGTTTTTGGTGGGGAGTGGGAATGCTGATGGGGTGAGATTGTACAATGTATTGCCACTTTAGCCTTCACTCCATTGCTTGTACAAAAACGTTGGTTGAATTTTAGTTACTTTGCCTTTCCCCATCCCCACTTCAGCTCTAGCAATGTGAGCTACCCGTCTGTGATCCAGTCCCCATGAATTTATATTTCCAGTACTATGATATTATGCTGGAGGGAAGGGGACATTAAGTTTATTTTGCTGCAGATGCAAATATATAGTCACTTAAAAATAAGAACTTAGACTTTAGTTACTATGAATTTTGAACCTTTTCTCTTCTAAAGAAAAATGGCAATTATATAAAGATAGAGAACTATTGTTTCAGCTTCCTCTTGCAGGCTGTTATTTCTTAAAATGTTTCTGCTAAGCAAATGTAATCACAAAGGCATGCGTTATTAATTCAAAATAGCTTCTCAAATGGCTCAAGCTCTGGAATGGCAGCATGTATGTTGTGATGTCATCTGTCATAATTCTTTGCTCTTATATCGTGCCTTTTCTCCAGGCCACTCACATACTACATTTGCTTTGTGTCTATATTCAAGACAAAAGATAAATCCTCATTTTGTTAGAACTTTCCAATCTATGGCATCTTTTCATATTTACACTGCAGACAGTCTACTGATAGATCTGATTGGTTTCCCTGATATGTCCTAGAAAGAGAAGTCACGAAATAGTCAAGAAAAATTACATTCCTCTGCCATAATCTGATTTGAGAATAAATTTTATGGTGGAAGCCATTTTACATTCATCCAATGATGTATTTACAATACATTCAATGATGTATTTCTGACCCTTGTCATCATTAATTATGCTTTACAAAGTCCTACTTCCTATTTAAAATCTGAATCCAAATCATTTATACCAAAAGAAGTCCATTTTAAGTGCTTCACAAAAACTTTAATTTTTAAAATAAGAATATGTCCTCATGAAAACAGTTAAATGTAAGACATTGTGTTAAACAAACCCAATTATTGTAAAATTAAAGAGACTTCCTAAGTCATTATTTTATGATTTGGACCTGCTAATAAGTATTTTAGGATGTCACAAACCCTACTGGGTAATGTTCCTTTAAATAAAAGCAGAATGGCAGCTGCTGTCAAAAATGGAATGCACCCCCAAAACTTGCTGTTTATTCATATCCCAGTTAAAGCTGAAACAAACAACTGAAACTAATCACGCTTGAAGTTGGGTATCGCCTTTGTGAGCTTTATGAGCCTATTTTTCTGAAATTAGAAATTGCCTGAGTGAAATGTTTCTAGCTAAACTGCTTTCTACTGAAGTCATGATTTTTACAGTCGGATAAATACCCCTTAAGCTCCATTTATGTAAGCATCAGTGACATCCAGTGGCTAGCATGCTGATCACAAGTGCATCTCCCCAAAGTATGAGGGGCCCATGGTAGGGAGATGGCATTGGAATCCACTCTGCATTTTGGTAATGCTGTTTCTACTTAAGAAATTTGATCTTATCAATATCAAACGTGGTCCTCTGATTAGGATGACTAAATATCCCACTGAACTTTGAAATAGCATTGATAGAAATGAGACTTGAAAATGGGAAATCAAAATGCACATAGGGGCTGCATAGGAAATACCATTGCTTAGAAAACATAATTAGCATCCACACTAAACCCAAGGCTTGAAACTCTGCAGGTGTTATTTAGAAATGGTTCTCGGACCACTTACGCAGCTTTCAGTTATACAAAGATCACTTGTAAATTATGGCAAGACTGGTTCATTATGCAGAGTCGGATGGTGTTACCATTAATGTTTCAAACACATATGCTTCATAAAATGGTCCACCTTAATTTGAAAAAGGTATGACTTGCAATTATGTCAGCCACATAAATTTATTTGCAGACAGTCAATTCATATTGATCATAACCCAACCTTATGATGACCTTGAGGAAAGGTAGTCTGTGACGAGTATAGATATTGGGATCAATACCAGAGTGCAATTGACTACACCTAGTTACTGATAAATGATGTAAAAAGATACACTATTTTCAGAAACAAAAATAATAACAGCTCATTTAGTCAACTCTTTGTAAAGGTTTAATATTGATACATGTAGTTATAATGACATCTTCGGGCATTTTCAAATGGTGGAAAACAATAGGGTGCAGAGTCGCTGAGCATATCAAGTAGGGAGAATCATTACTTTCCAACTCCAAATAAGAAATTCTGGGATATTTATGTCAACATTGCTGAGAACTAGGGTACTCTCTAAGCCGTGCAGAGAGCCCACGATTCCAACTGCTGTTTTGCTTCAGTTTTCTTCTCAACGTGCCAGGTCTTGTGAAGCAAAGCACCCTATTACACGGGAACAGAGCCTCCAGGACCACATATTGTACGTTAGTACTACCCTCTCTTGCACATTTGCCATGGAATTAGCTTGCCTATCCACAGGTATAACCAACTGTAATCATGAGGAAGAGAGCATTTGGTCTCAGCACATCTGCTCCACGTTGATGCAATCCACTCTGCTATGGAAAGTTAAAAGAAAGGGTGTTAACAAAAATTTCCCCCAATTGTTCCTTTCTCTTTGCTGGGAATTCCACAGAGTGAGCACTTGGCAAGTTATGCAGAACCTAAGTAAATAGAGTCCACTGGCAAAATGGTAACAGGTTGTGCAGCTTAATTGAAGGAGAGAAGTTCAGGAGCCAACCCGGTGTCTGCTGCACCCAGTTGGTAAATTGTGCCTGTGGTGAGAACAGAGTGATTTTGCAGTAAGCTCATTTTGGGTAACTAGTCAGCCTGCTACTGTGAGCCAGGAAATATGCGGATTTGGTTTCAGTGTGTTTTTTTTCTCCTTTTTTTTCAGTGTAAAATATATTTCTATATCTTGAGCTTTGTTTATCTTTTGCCAGTATGATTTTAAGAAATCGATGCCAGCACTCTGATATTGTCTTCCTAAGGGAGGGAAATACTAGGAGACATTTGTGGCTATTAAAACCTGCAAACAGAAGGAAAAGGCTCCCGTTCGCATGGATTCCACTGGAACGTTTTCCCTGAATGCTTAAGTTTCTAAATTGATCCGTGCAGTTAATCTCCTGGTCACATTTCTCAAGCCAGATGCTTTTTTCACTCGGTCTTTCTGTTTTTCGTGCCGTCGTGTCATTTGCTACCTCCTTTTGCCTCTTAGATGCTCACGAAGCTTTTTATTAATAAACCTGTGTTTTCAATACAATACTACATCAATAAACCTCTGAGTGGTTCCATTAGTCAGCATTCTGGAAAATCCTATGCTCTATTGAAGAACTGTAAATCTCCATTATTGCTTCCCATAGCACAAATAAAGAACACCCTCTTACCTCCCTGGCATCCTCTGCTAATTTTTAAGGGTGAGTGCATACGCTGGCACAGGCTCTTTGAGGTGCTGAACTTTGTGGGGGGGTTTTTTTGGGCTGCATTGGATCTTCGTTGCTGGGCACAGGCTTTCTCTAGTTGCGAGCGGGGGCTACTCTTCCTTGCGGTGCGTGGGCTTCTCAATGCGGTGGCTTCTTTTGAAGAGCACGGGCTCTAGGTGCGTGGGATTCCGTAGTTGTAGCACGTGGGCTCAGTAGTTGTGGCTCACGGACTCTAAAGCACAGGCTCAGTAGTTGTGGCGCACCGGCCTAGTTGCTCCGTGGCATGTGGGATCTTCCCGGACCACAACTTGAACCCATGTCCCCTGCACTGGCAGGCAGATTCTTAACCACTGCACTACCACAGAAGCCCTGAACTTTGTGTTTATGTGCCTGGGGAGCTTCACTGCCACTGAAGACACCCTAAAACACCTATAATCAAAGAACATGTTAATTTAAGGTATTAAGAACCCATTTACTACAGGTCGCTTCAGCCTTCCCTTTTTCTGAAACCTCTCACTAATCTAGTGAGACAGGAGAATTCTGGACTTCAGAATTTTCCATTCTGGAGCTGTGTTATTTGACTGCAATGTGTTATTAACGGACACAAAGAAAATACAAGTAATTAGAGCGATAAGAGAGATTTTTGTATACTTTTTGGTATCAGACGAAGGGAGTAGAACCATCTTTAGTACTAACTAAAAAACTTTGGATATTTACTACCTAAGACCAGGATGACAATTACATTTCTGCAAGGCTGTAAGAAAGGATTTGGTCAGTAAAAGGTGTAGCTTCTTTCTATTCTTATGATTTTCCCAAGAGAAAGCACAGTGGAAGTTAGAAGAAGGGCGAGCTTGCACAGTGCGAGATGGCAGCTGGGAGGACTGTCTGAAACTGGCTTTGCCTCTTAGTCTGGGTTTCCTCGAAGGGTCCCTTTGAAAGCTACAGGTGCTGTATATTTGACAAGAGGAAACTAATTTTTCATAGCACTAAAGGTGCTTTTCGTAAAGCAGATTTAGGAATCCTAAGAAAAAAAACTGTAGTAATATCTCAGAAATCCCTGATCACTCTAGGACCAGTCACTTTATATCTGGCATCCTCAGCTCACTTCGTTACAGGTTTCCTTGTTTGAGGGATACCACAAGCGACTCCACTGAGAGTTTCAGATGGTCCTGCTTTGCCCGTCTCCGCTGCCTTGCCTCTGGGCTCTGACCGGGGCCCTTCCTGCCTGCCTAGCTGCTAACTAACTCATTAGGGACATAGGCCTATACCCTGCTCCAGATCAATTTTTGCTGCCAACCTTCTACTTTAATTTCACTTTTGGTTGGTATCTCCATCCAAAAGTGGGCTAAGCCACCCGAGCTGGTCTCTGGCCTGCTTCTTTGATTGATCGTGTACCATCCTTAGCTAAAATTTCTCTTCAAGATTCTCTTTCAGTTATATGTGTCCCTCGGCCTCTTAGTAACTTCTATGGTCCTTGGGGTGCTAGGACCTATCGTAGTGGGTCATTCCATGTGGGTCTGCCTTGCTGGGCAGCTTCCTTGCTCCAGATTGTTTCTCAGAGCCCACGTCTCCATTAAAACTCCAATATTTCATTTAGTTGGAGTGATTCTATATGTTGGATTACCTAATGAGGAATCCCCGATGGACAAATGGATTATTCTATTGGATCTAAATGATATTTACATTTTAATAGGAATGCTGAGAAACCTCAAAGATTTACTCAACATTGAGGGGGTGGAGAAAGGAGATTATTTTAAGTCTTTTGCATCTTTTAGTAGAAGTCCTTGAATGCCACTCTAGTCCAGATATGTGTAAGGTCAGTCACCGGCACATGATACCCCAATAGGTCTACACATGCCACCATAACCTGTGTTAAGAACAGCAGCAGAAGAAGACGGTGGAGTGGATTTTAACTGAAGGTCACAGATGGGCATTCCACACACATGACATTTAATTTAGACCCTGAACCTCCCTGGATTCCCACTAATACCTACGTTCAACAATTTCTACTTGCTGGAGGTGTGTCGTGAATTGTACCTTCTGGTAATTCAGTATCATTATAAGTAAATGGAGTTCCTTTGCTGGGGGCCCTTCACTCTGACAGGGACAAATCATCCTCGGTGAGAGACAGAAGAAACTGAGGAGAGGTAAACTCTCAATTACACTGCTCATCCCAGCCTTGCCAAGCAAGTAGGAACACCAAGCCAACGTGATTATTTTTCTAGGACTCAACGGCTACAGTCTTTTGATAACCCTGGATTCTGGGGCTGGAATCTCAAATGCTTTAATTTTTTTTAAGGCAGATTTCCCATTTATCACTAAGTAAAATTGCCCTCTGAAGAAGAATACCTTAGGTAGATTTTCTGCTAGGTTCTACATGATGAAAAAAAAAAAAACCTTATATACATTAAAAGAAGACTGCAAAATTGCAAAAGCAATAGTAGTAATAGTACTTTACCATATTAATTAACTTTGAATTACAGCCGAACTCTTAAATAAGTGCATATGACATTCATGGTAATGTCAAATTAATTCTTTATGATCAGTGCTATTGCAATCAATACTGAATGAATTCGTAATGATAAGATACTTAAAATAAATTGTTACCACAAAAACAATAAAAAAGACCATCATCATCCAAGCTATAGCACACTAATAAAGTATTAGCTCAATAAGCTGGTGCTATCCATGACAATCAATAGCAGATACTTAATTTATTTCTGCTTGCCCATGTCTTGCTTTTCCTGTAAGGGCTGTGTAAAAGCATAGTCTTTTGATTGTACTGTAAATTATACAGTGAGGAAGAAATACAGTACTCTTATTATTAAATAATTTTGCTGGAGCATTTACTTTACATGTCACCTCTCTGCCAAAGAACTCAAGGCATATTATACACATCAATTTACATTTCAAATAGGTTCCTTTTTGCCTCTATGTCCTCCTCATGAGTCATGTCATTTTTTTTCTTTTCTTAATCTTTTCTTTCTTTTTTAATGTCCCCCTCTCCACGCTTTCTTTCATAGATGAGGATATTTGCAAGGTGCATGGGGCAAAAATCTTGATAATGGTTTTACTGGTCGCTACACTTTGACTTTTTCATTTTAATGCTGCCAAAAGACATTGCAAGGATAGGAATTAATGGCTATATCACATCTGTCCTTTACTATTCAACAAAGAATCAATCAGTTATGAAGTTAAGAAGCAATAAAGATCTTCTGTACTCCCTCCCTCCTCCTCTCCCTCCTCCCCTTCTTCCTTCCTTCCTTCCCTTTCTTTCTTCCTTCCTTCCTTCCTTCTATTATAAGGACTATTTTGAGCATCTCCATATGTCAGATATATGCGGGGTCTTGGAAATACAAACAGAAAAAAACATAATCCTTACCTTCTAGTTTAGGTAGAGTCATGGAACAGGTACTGGGCTTGGTATCAGATCTGGGCTAAATCTTAACGCTTTCACTTTATTCACTGTTTGATCTTAGGTATTATGACAGAGACAAATTCCATTTCAAATTCCTCTTTCTTGGGACCATGAAAAGCTATACGTCCCAGCAACTTTGCATTGAAATAAGATTGTATGACTAGTTCAGGTCAATTAATTATACGTAGAAATTGTGTGTGTTACTTCTGGGTGAAGTCAATGAAACACTCCTATGTAATTCTCCAGTTCTCTCCTTCCCAATCTATAAGACGACCTCATGTTGAGGTGGTACAGCCACAAAATGGAAGCTACCTGGAAACTAAGTAGAGTCTTTGTAAAGAGAAAAGCTGCTATGGAGAGGTACCCAACTTGTGGGTGACTTTGTGTGATGGACACACAAATTGTGTTTGGTTCTTTTGTAATTGTTTGCTACTGTAGCATAACCTAACCTATCCTAACCAACACAGGCATTTAACCTCTCTGAGCATCTGTTTCTTCACCACAACACAGGGACAATATATTTCTTACCTACATAATGAAGTTACTGAGAAAATCAAATAAGATCGTTAGCACACAACACACAAATTATTTCAGTAAGAATTATGCACTGGTTGGCTTTGTCTACTCTTAGATTCCAAAATTATAAATCAAATAATTTCATAAGATCCATTTGGCCCTGGTATAAGACTCTCACAGCACCAGGAAATGTTGTTTAACTAAAGATTTTATAAAAACAAAGTGGTTTGTTGAAGATGATGAAAACTCACTCTCTGTAATGGGAGTTATATGTAAATTACCATCACTGTGGGCAATGATATCTGTCTTCCATTTTTCTTCCTCAGGGTCTGATGATACTGTTATATGCTGTTCTGATCCGGAGCTTCATGAGTGAGTTCCATATTCTCTACCTCATAGTCTGCACCAAGATGTCCAATATTTGCTTAAAAGCTTTTGTTGCTAAGCTTAGATTTTGTTCGTGCACTTACTGAAACTACAGACTTTATTTGCCAAGATTTTAAACATCTATTTTAATGGGAAGTTTTGCTTCCTTCTAATAGTCTCTGCATATTTAAGTTCTGTCTGTGTTTTCTGCCTACCTACCCTGAGAGCTGGGTCATGTTCTCTTTGTTGGCTTTCTCCTCTCCATGAAAACTAAAATTCCATCCAGGTACAAAATGGGATTTTAAAGCTCTCTTGATGGAAGAATTTCTTTTGTTTGTATTCAAAACTCAAAACTGAGCCACTGCCCCACCTCCCGCCCTATAACACCAGATACTTTTGAAAGTGGCATCTTGAATTGTACCGTTGAAATCTCCACAGTTTAGTTATAAGCCCTATACAAATGCAAATTTAAATCAGAATTATATTAAATCAGTATTATTATAGAATTAACTGAGGATATGTGAATTCATTCAGTCATACAGACATTCATTCATTCAATAGACGTTTCTTGAATACCTACTATGTGCCAGGCACTATTCTAGGCACTGAGCAATGCAATGGAGAACAATCATTTGTATCTCTGATGTCCTTAAGTTTATATTCAAGGAGTAGGGAGCAGATGGTAAACACTAAACACAGGATAGCTTCAGATGATAAAAAGTACAATGCATGGGGCTTCCCTGGTGGCGCAGTGGTTGAGAGTCCGCCTGCCGATGCAGGGGAAACGGGTTCGTGCCCCGGTCTGGGAAGATCCCACATGCCGCGGAGCGGCTGGGCCCGTGAGCCATGGCCGCTGGGCCTGTGCGTCCGGAGCCTGTGCTCCGCAACGGGAGAGGCCACAACAGTGAGAGGCCCACATACCACAAAAAAAAAAAAAAAAAAAAAAAAAAAGTACAATGCATGGTAGAGAGACACTGAACCTGGAGTGGGTGGCTATTTCAGAAAGCATAGTTAGAAAACAAGTATCATCACTGAGTATGTGATTATATTTGGCTTTAACCTGAAAGGTGAGAGCAGAACTGTTTCTTCTTATTAGTTACTGTAGGCATCATGCCTATGGTTAGGAGTTTTTCAAGGGCTCATGAAAGTATTTTAGACCTGAAGAATGTTATTGGCATTAATTTATGAAAAGAGTACTGCAGAACTGAAACCAACATTACTTGTTTAAATGCATACAAAATGTCTATTGTAACTAATCAACTATAACTCAACTGTTCTCATTTTCTATAAATTCCATTTAATGTGAGTATATTTTAATATATTTGATCTGATATGCTTAGAACCCACAAAAATCTCCTTGGCCGAGAAAGAGCTAGCTGTATGAGGATCTTGGGGAGGAATATCACAGGCAGAGAATGTCTTGAAACAGAAGTGTATTTGATGTGATTGAGGAAGAGAAAGGAAGATTTGGCTAGAAAATAGTGAGTGAGGGAGAGTAGTACATGAGATGAGATTGGAAACAGATAGTTTCCAGATTGTGAAAGTTTCATGCAGGGTAAAGAAAATGGAGAATGATGCTTCTCAGCACACTCTTTTTTTTTTTTTTTTTTCCTGGTTCAGTGTTGTGGGTGTGAACATGTGTGTGTGGGCACTTCATTCTTTTTTCACACGTATTTGTGTTTGAGAAGTTGTTAAGCAAAGGATGAAGGATATTAGTTGTTTTCTTATATACTCTGGCTGTTCCTCTACATAGATTATTGCCTTGATGCCTTCACTCATATTCTTAGACCCAAATATCTACTGTATTTCCATGTATTTACCATTCATAGGCCAAACAAGACCATCCCATAGACTAACTGACTTTATGGTGGTAGATTCTTGACTTTCGGACTGAGTCCCAATTATATTTGTCTTGTCTTATTTTATCTCACGTCAACATGGCTGGTTCCCAGACTTCAGGGAGGGTTTCGAAGTCATGGGGAGCCCATAGGGAATTTGGACAGCCATCGAATGGAGGAGCCAGCCACCTCTTCTTGCCTTGTCATGGGACCAATCTTTCACTCCAGAGCGTAAGCTCAGTGCGTTTGCTCCAAGTGTTGTGTCATTCACACTTATTTTATGATAATGTCCAGTTACCACTGAATATGAAAAATATCTTAAAATAATTGCTTTATCAGGTATGGCTCCAAGCTTTCTTTTATGCCATTTGGGGGAGGAGGCTGGGGCGATTTAGTGCTTTGCCTGACAAGTCACAAAACATCTTTGCTGCTTTCTTTTTCCCTTCAATTGTCATTGAAAATAACTAGTCATAATGCCTTTGTAAGCCCCGCCTGGCCTCAGCTCTTCGTAAATCGTGCTCCCAAACAGGGCCCCTTGGTTTAGAGGTCCCATTGTGGGAGTGATTTAGGTAGAGGCGGGATCATGAATAAAGAACACTCACCCTCTTCTTCAGAGGCAGGGCAAGAGAGAGCCCGGGAGAGCCCTTCCCAAACATCTCTTTTCAGCACCACTATTTGGCTAAGAGCTTTAATTTCATTAGACAAATGGGGGCTGGGTTTTTCCATGCATCTCAGCCTCCTTTTAATGTGTAAATTACATAGGATTTGCCACTCATTACAATGGTGATATGATTATTGGCCTCAAACAGACCACACTGCACCGGGCCCCCAGTGATAGGCCAGCTAAGAAGTGGCATGTGTGGGAAAAATTGGATAGCACATGTTTTCTGATCACCAGCCCTCAAGAGAAGTGAATTCACAAATGTGAGGCTCCACTTGGTTTACTTCAAGCAAAGTTGACTTCTGGGTGGAGGTGACATCACAGTAGGGAATGAGGTCATTATGGGATGAGAGCTGCCTGGGGCCAGAAACAGGGGCCCAGGGGAAAACTTTTGGGATTTGGAGGTGGAAAGCACAGCCTTGGCTGTTTTTTTTTTAAATTAATTAATTAATTAATTAATTTTTGGCTGCGTTGGGTCTTCATTGCTGCGCGCGGGCTTTCTCTAGTTGCGGCGAGCAGGGGCTGCTCTTCCTTGCAGTGCGCCGGCTTCTCATTGCGGTGGCTTCTCTTGTTGTGGAGCACGGGCTCTAGGTGTGTGGGCTTCAGTAGTCATGGCTTTCAGGCTTTTGTAGTTGCGGCACGCGGGCTTCAGTAGTTGTGGCTCATGGGCTCTAGAGCGCAGGCTCAGTAGTTGTGGCGCACGGGCTTAGTTGCTCTGCGGCATGTGAGATCTTCCCAGACCAGGGAGGGAACCTGTGTCCCCTGCATTGACAGGTGGATTCTTAACCACTGAGCCACAAGGGAAGCCCAGGCTTGGCTGCTTGACTGAAGACAAGTCACTCAACTCCTCTGAACCTCAGTTTCCCTGTTCACAAAATGGGGATCATAAAGTTCCTGCAATAACTGCAGGTTACTAAGGAGCATCATTTTTGTGAAGCTCTACTACATAGGACTCTGCTAGGGAATATCACCCCCTTTGTCTCACTCATTCTTTAGAGTAACCCTCAGAGGCGGCTCTGGCTAAGCACTTTAAGGAAAGTTAAATAAGCCAGTGCAGCTCCTCCCCAAAAATGCTCTGTGGGTGTGGAGTTTTGTGAGAAAGTTTACAGCTTGGAAAATGCTACAGAGTATGTCCGCTCATCCTTGACATGTTGGTACCAACCTGCAGTGCATGTTAGCACACCCAAAGGTCCTGAGAAGCTTCTTATTAAAATGTTTTTTGCTTGTTTGATTTGTTTTCTAATCCAGAATTTCTGACGAGACCACCTTCCCTCCTCTCCCACCCTAGCAAATGTGTCACCTCAACTGCCCAGGACTTAAGTCTTCCATAGAGGCAGTGGCACCAGGGCTCATGACTGACTTAAGGATGAAGAGGTAGTAGAAAATCCACGGGTCTCTGTTAGAAGAATACCCTCTGCTTGGAAGAAGCTGGCAGAAAAAGACACTTTCAAGAGCAAATACTCTGTGAGTTCATAATCATGATGGGAAGCTCATCCTGGCAGAACTATGCCACTATTTGGGCATAGTGGGGGAGGAATTTATTGTCCCCTCCACCCAAAGGAAAATTTGTTCTAAAAGGATGGACTACAGGACATTGTTTCTACTTTCGCCCATTCATTTATTCACTTTGTAATTTTTTATAAAGCCCAATATATCCCCCATCTATGATCTATATTATGCCAGAAATTTAGACATTCAGCCACACAAGACCTCCTACTAATCCAAACTTAAACACACCTATTTCACTAATGGCTTTTAACACCACCATCTTTTTCGGAGTCCATTCCTCAGAACACTAGGTCAGAAAGAAGATTGTAAATGTTCCTGAAAGATCGAGTACATAGGCATATTTGCTGAGGAAGGGATTTCATTGGGAATTCTGGGTTAATAAGCAAATGAAATGTTTTTGTTTTTGTTTTTTAATACAGGACATCTCAGTGCTTTGAATGTGCATGGTGATTCTCTTAAGAGTGTGATGAGGCTAGGTGAGTGGTGGTAGCCTGTAACATCTTCCAAGCTATATAGTTAGCCAGAGAACTCTTTGCCCATAGAGCAAGTTTTGGTAGCAATGGCAACCTCTGAGAGTTCTTGTAAGAAACAAATGAGGTATGTTGATAATATTGCCTAGCACAGTACACACATGGTAGAGATTCAGTAGATGATGTTCTCTGACAGCTATAGGATTCGGGCAGGTCTTAGTCTCTTTACCTACCTTTAAGTGAGCTTTGTTTTCTAATCTAACTGTGACCTGGGCTGGTTCCTCGATCCTGGTTCCCTTTGTTGTTCTCCTCTGGGAATAGAGGTCAGCTTATCTCCCAGCCAGTCCTTCTCCTTTCCCCAGATACTGCCAGAGGACTGGAGCTGGACTATATCTAGTGTTTTGTCCATTGACCTCTTTGAATAACAGCTCAGGCACTGCTAGATGCTGAGAATGACTTTCCCCCTGAAAATGTGCTGCCCTGTCTCACATTTTGATCAGAAATTTCAGATATTCTTGCAGGCTTGGACTGGTCTTGGCTTTACTCTCTCTCCGTGGACTGTACAGAATGCCCAGCTGCTACCTCTCCACTCCTGGCTCACTCCATCCTCCCCATTGAGAGGTCCCAGTTTGCTACATGGCCAGGTCTTTGTGGACTTGGATTATCTTAGAAATGTTCTAGAACTGTATCTTATTTACAAAAGTAAGTTTGTGCCTGCTGTAATGCAGTGGGAGGTGGCAGGACACAGCTAAAACTCTGCTCTCTAGAACTACTGGATGATTCTCTTTCTGCTCTGCTAGTGCAGTTGATTCTCTTCTACTTAATTCCCTGTTTGCTTCCTAGAAACAAAAGATGACTCATGTGCAGAAAAGTTTTGCTGTAACTTTGATCATTTTGTGTATACTAAGATGACTAAGTGCCATTTTTACCAAGTTTCTGTATTAGGGAGAATAAATCCTATGAATCTCACTCTTTTGAGTGACTCATGTCTAAAATCATGGTTGCTTCAATAAGACTTGGGCTAAAGTCATTTGCAGGTGAGCTCTGAATACCAGACTTACTCCCAGGAGAAAATAGCTTTTGACCCAGAGTCTTCCTAAAAAATCTTACTTCCCTGCCTCCAATGCTTCTAGCAATGATCCCAGGGAAAATTTCAGGATGGAGCCACTTATATGACACCTGGAACTAAGGGCTGGATGCTGGAGGGGGGTTATCTATGGTTGGCCTGTAGGCTTCTCCCTAGGGTGGGGTTTCTTACAGATCAATCTCACATTCGCTGGCCTGACCATGATCCTGCCCACTGAGGGTTACCATGGTTTCTGGGAGCTCTGAACCCCATCTGGATGGAGTTGGCATCACTCCCCAACAGCAGATGTCAAGGATAAATACATGAATATTTAGATTGCTATGCTGAGGCCAGTTCGAGGAAAAGGATACCAGAGGAACAAACCTGGGGGGTGGCAATAAAATCACTAGAGGTTGCTTAGCATGGAGCATCAGAGAAAGTGACCCTCTGAATTTCAAACAACTCAAGTTCCAAAATCTGAAGAAATGGGGTATGAGGATAAAAGGATTAATGCATTGAGATTTGGGCAGTTCTTTATATACTCTGGCCAGGAGATCTCCCAACTTCATTTCTGTATCCAAACACTATACAAACAATTAGGTTTATTTCATGTAGAAGAATGATGGTGCTCATAACTGGAGGGACAGAGAAAGGATACCCTCATCTGAATACAACATAAATTTTGATAATTTATTCATATTCCCTTAAAGTATTTGTGACAAAGGACATGGTTAAAAGCCATGGAACAAAACACAGCTAAATGACCTGCTCAGAGAGTAAGCCTATAACCTTGGTCTTAACTTGTACAGACTCACATTAAGAACAACAATTGAGTTTTTCCTATCTGCATTCTGAAAATTTCAGTGATTGTCAACTGTCAAGCAAAGGCTTCATTCTATGCCCTAAACTACCGATGCCATTTTATAAATTCTTCATCAAAAGCTTTGAGGGAAATTACATTACATAATGCAAAATATTTTTATTTCATTATCTTTCCCAAGATCAATGAGTTTAACTTTCAATCTTACTACATTCTGGACTGCTGCAGATGGTGTAGGTGGCAAATATTACACATTTGGTAAGAAAACATCATGGATATAAATACCCTTGTCTTTTTTCCTCAGATCAGTGGAGAGCTTTAAGAACAGGATAAATACCCATCTGCCTGGAAAATTGCCTGGAGGCAGGATGATGGACTAGATGTCTTACTTAGATTCCTTCCAACCCTCTGATTCAGAGCTCTTCACTGTTTCCAGCAGAGCTAGTTCTGGTGGGATACATCCAGGACTGCAGACCCTTCTGCCTGTGTGCATAAGGCCAGAGCCTGAAGATTTTTCACTGAGAGTAGCTAAGAACAAGCTCTCCTTTTGATCTCTTCAGAAATATGCTGCTTCTGAAATGCTCTCTGCTCTATGGACTTCACTTGAAGGTGTGGGGCTCTAGTAAATGATGAACGAATGAACGTGAATAGATTTTGTTGGAGGTGGGGAGTCACCCTTGCAGGGGTCCAGGCATCTTTGTGATTTATGTGCATTTAAGAGGCGTGGCATGGAGCCTAAAGATTTTACCTAAGCTCACCTACCAGGTGATGGCATGTTGGTTGTTATAGCTAACGACTTGAAACTGTTGATGGTACTCCCTGTGCAGGTGCAATGTGGTGTTACAATGGAAGTTGGGAGTCTCAGTCATGGCTAAAATATTCTCATTTACAATCCTAATGAGCAAAGAGACAGCAGTATGCTTTTGTGTTGATTTATACATGTACGTGCATGTTTACTTTTGTTTTTATTTAATTTTCAAAGCAAGCCATACTCTCCTTAAAACATTTTTAAACAAGCAGAAATGTATGAAGACTAAAACAAAAATAACCCTAAATTCCCCAACCCAGAAATAATCACTGTTGACAGTACAGCATACGGTCGACACGCAACACTTGTGAGTGGACATACTGAGCACTTGAAAAATTGATGTATGAACCCCTCCCACCACAGCATATAAGTTGCCCCTGAAAAATAGGGTAAATTACAATGGAAAATGTAAGAGTCTATTTCAGAGCACTTTTTTTTCTTTAATTTTTCACTTCATGAGTAGTTTTTGCATTCTCTGGCATCCAAGCTGAAAAAGCTTCATGAGTTACTTTGTGTTACTTCCTGGGTAGGGAAACTATGAACCCATTTATCAGGTCCCCAACTTCCACCAGCACCATCACTCCATTACTGTTCTAGACATGCTACACCCTTTCCATTTCCATTATAAGCACTAATGGCTGATTTCTATCCAAATCCATCACCTTTCCTTTTTGAGAATTTTTGAAAAAGAAATAGTGTTTTCCTTTAAATAATTTAAATCACTTTGCAGAGTGGTACTTGATTTGTAACAATAACATCATTTTGAGAAGTGGCTGCTGGTTGGCTGCCCAATTACATTTGTACTCTATGTAAATTGATACCTCCACACTGGTGCAGTACACTTAATATTTCAAATTCATACATTGGCAATATAACTAATTTATATGTTTCATGGACTTTGAGTTACTCATGATTAGAAAACTTGCATGTGCATATGTTAGAATTTTACTATTTTTCTCCCTCGACTTTCTGTGTGTGTGTGTTGGTGTGCCTGTGTGTGCAGTGTAGGTATAGTTGCTGCATGTTAGATTTTCTTTTACTTAAAAACTCTCAGGGGAAGATTTTTTCCAGTTTGTTACTAATATCAATTATTTTATTTTTGATTGATTGATTGATTGTATGCTGTTTGTCTCACCCAACAAAAACAGACACATCATAAGAACAGGAAACTTTTTGTGTGCTGTTCATTGTTATATCCCCAGCATCTAGAATAACTCCTAGCACATAATAGGTGCTCAATAAACATTAGTTTTTTGAATAAATCGCTGACTAAAATATTCACTGGATGTACAATTATTGACTGCTTAATGTTTCCTAATAAATGTGTAGCCAAAACTTATTAAATATCCTTTTGTTGTTGACATTAATACTATATAGTATTTTTATTATCACAACCAATGTTCTGAGGAACAAATATCTTGGCCACTAGTTTTGATTTTTCCTCAAGAATAGATTCTAGCAGTGGAATTACTAGGTCAAATCATAAGAATTATGTAAAGTTCTTACACCTTAATATATTTTGCCTATTTCCCCCCTCAGAACACTAGTATAAATTTTACAGTCTCACAAGCAATGAATGAAAAATGTACATCTTATCACATCCTTGCTTTATGGAGTGATTTTTCAACTTTCTCAATTATGGAATTCAAAGGAATTCCATTTGTATCATAGACATTAGATTAGTCAAGATACCTCTAGTTGCTGTAACAAAAACTCCCAAACCTCAAAGCAGTAAAAGTTTTTCTCCAGTTCATGGCATAGTTTGACATAGCTCGAGTGACTCTTCTGGGCAACTATTCTCCAAGCTGGGACCTGGGGACTTGGGGATTTGAACTCCTTTAATCTACCACCACTGAGTATTTCACTTCAAGATGAAGGGGTGTGTGTGTGTGTGTGTGTGTGAGAGAGAGAGAGAGAGAGAGAGAGAGAGAGAAATAGTGATAGAGAGACCAAGTGGGGTGTTTTATGACCTGGCTAGAAGTGGAATATATATTCTGCCCACATCCCATTGGCCAGAACCCAGTCATGTGGTCCTACTCAGATGCAAGAGCAGTTGGGAAACAGAGTCTTCCAGATGGTCAGAAAATGCACCATATCTTGAAACAGATTCTAAAAATATCTTCTTTCAATTTTTAGATCGCTGAAGAGCATAGGGTGCCAGTTAGTAGATCTGATGCCCCCCAATTCTGATCAAATGGTCTACACACTCCATTTCCTATGCAAGCGGCCAGCCCTTGGCCCAGCAGTATTCGCAAAATAAAGACAAACAAATAGAACAAGCACCAGTCTTGTCAAGGATGTGGTTGCTTGTCCTGCAATTGAGGAGGAATGCTTCTCCATTTACCCACCTTTAGACTTCGCTTTTGATGTCCTGGAATGATTCCAACTTGCATAATTGCACTCTGTTGATCTAAAATTCCCCTGTAGTTTCCTTTGGATGAGCTAGCCTTCATTTCCTCCTCTACACATTGTAGCATAGTGTTACTGGCACCCAGTGACCAGTGATCACTCTCTTCCACAAAGAAGCTGGTTACATTTCACCACCAGGAAAGTGACTCCTGGGTAAATATACAGAATCTGCAGGTTTCCTTGGTTCCTTAAGCATAGAAAACATACATTTAATGGATTAGTAAAAATAGTGACTTAAAACTCTAGGTGTTGGAAGAAATTAGTTATCTTCTATTGTGTTATGAATTTAACTCTAGAAATTAAAAAAAGAAATTATCTTTGCAAAAATAAGTAGTATATTTTGATCCAGGAAATAACACTGTACATTTTCTGTTGCTGAATATGAGATATCATGATATCTTGAATAATATCTATGGGATCTAAACTATGGTATTCTCATAGCAATATGTTTGCCTCTATCCAAAATTCTAAACTCTTTCTCTCATGGATTTCAATGAATAGAATCAACATTTAGAGAACTACTCTTTTTTTTTCCTCTCAGGAATATTCATTTTACTAAGCAGTCTACCTTAGCCCCAATTAAATGTTTACGTGTGCTAAAATAGTAAGGGACAGTATTAATTTTCATCCAGAAATGAAGTATTGCTTGGTGGTGGGCGATTCTGTTAAAAACTGAAGGTCAATTTACAATTAAATGGTCTTTTAACAAAGTATCAGAATAATGTAATGCTCATTGGGGTGATGAAAACAGGAAAAAATATGGCTGTTGAGAAATTATTAAGGTTGAGCTTGAAACTTGTAGAGATCTTTTATTTTTGTCTAAAACAATATTTTTTAAAAATACAGGCTTATTTCTGATTTATGAATTTCAAAGCTCCCATAGCCAAAAGAGGGAGATTTTCTAACAGTAGGGGGTTATCCTATTAAAATTCATCATGATTCTCTTTACTGAAAGAAGTAAACAAGAATCAATTTTCTTTAGTAAAGAAGTTGGCTGAGATGCAAGTTGATCCGGGTCAGACTTGATAGATTCATACGAAATGTTTACAAAATAATTCAGAATCAGAATCTACAATTTACCGGGAATTCTTACCCTTTTCTTTTTCTTGAGCAGGGGGAGACCGTGAGAGGAAGTCTGTGTTAGGGAAGAGAAGGAAAGCCCCCTAGCACACACAAAAGGATTTTATAGCTTTTAATTTTGCTAAGCCACTGATACATGGAAGATGCATAGTACTGTAATTATCTGGCTAGATAGATGTAATTGTATCTATCAAACTAAATAGAACACTGTCAGATGACAGCCAAGATTGGATTGTCTTTAAGGGTCAGGCAGAAGCCTAGAGTGACCTCACTCCTCCCTTCTCACCAGGCCTGTTTTCTTAGTCTTTGATGGGGACCCATTTTGCTAACCATCCGAAAGCATATACAGTAACACTGTCTTTTGCTCTATGCCAACAGCCTCCCTAGAGAGCACGCTCAGTTTCCTTGTGCCCGGGGGATTAAGCCTGCCCAGGCTTCCCTTGTATTTGAAATGTATGATATTGATATCAGTGCTTAGGGAGAATCAGGCCTCTGCAATGAACAGATCATGCCTGGCTCCATGAAGTCTACATTGCATGGAGAGATGTATAGGCCGGGTGGCAGGGGCCAAGTCAGGCTTTTGCTCTGGAAAGCAAGTGTTAGGTAATGAATTAAAGAGTTTGTCTCCTGGCCTGGTCCTTAATATTCAGGACATTTTCATGGGATAGATAAATAGATTTGAAAACTTCGGAGTGGTTTTACATTTGGTGTATCAGCAGATCATTGCCATCTCGTAGGTGCAAGCTCGGCTATCAGCATTAATGCTTCTCTGTGATGCTGTCTTTAAAACCAGCATACACCCCCTCCCCCTTGCTCATTTATAAGCAGTTGGAATCTATTTTCATGGAGTTTCTCCAACCAGGATCATGTCCAAGCCGTTTTGGGTTTTTTGAGCCATCCATACTATATTTACTGTGTTTAGTGAAAAGCTGGATTCTCCCCGTGCTAAGTAGCAAACCCATGATGGTTGCCACTTATATTCCACCAGTCCTGCTGCATTTAAGGGAAGAGACAAAACACACAGAAAGATGTGAGGTTATTAAGTGAGCTACTTCATTTCCCCATTCTGGGATGCGTTTTCGGTCATTCTTTGGTCACTTGCTGCCACTGAGGCTTACGGTTCCCACTGCTGGTAGTTCATGCTTCGGATGGGAACAAAGCTCGACTGGAAGCATGTCTGCCTCATGCCTTTAAGCATAAAAATGCTGATACTTCTGCATATGCTGTGCGCTAAGCCTAACCAGGTTCACGCCCCTCTGCCTGGGCTTTTGGAAAAGAGTCCCAAATTGTCACATGTAAAAGGGACATTTCAGTGCTGATTTTTATTTCCATGAGATTAAAAGTGAAACATGTAACCACAAAGCTGGTTTATGTCATCCCCCTGTCGGAGCCAGTGGTCATGCCAAAAATTAGATATTTGATAGGTTTGTGAGAGAAACAGATGCAGAAGGATGCCATTCCCACAATTTAGACTCCTTATCTTTAAGCTAGAAAGAACATTCCAGATGAAGAAAATCTATTTTATTGGCTTTAAAAAATAACAAAGAAAATGTAGAAATAAAAAAATGCTAATTTAAAACTGATGTCATTCTTGGGGGCCTATAAACTGCAAATCAGTATTTCTAATTTAAAAAAAGTCGTTCAAGATATGCTTACTTGATGTTTACATTTATGCTGCATTTTTACCTGAGCCTTGGTCTTATAATTGAGAGAAAATATCTATAAGATATATTCACATATAGTAAGTAGTATGTGAATATAGCAAGAAAAAAAAATAGAAAACCATAAACCTCCAAAAGGCTAAAACATCCAAAAAGTATTCTCTCAGCTTTTTTGGGGGAAGCATTTTATGTCCCATTCTTTTTATTTAATTCTGCCAGCTGTCTGCTAAACAAATCTAGCCAGGTGGGGCTTACAGCCCATGACTAAAAAACCACTAGTGCAGCTGTCCAGCTTGCCCAGAGGAAGAATTCAGACAAATGGCAGGAACGAAAAGATTGTTTTGTTTTCAAGAAAGTAGCTACTGTACCTTCTTTGGGTTCAGTTTTTTTTTTTCTTTCTGTTTGCTTAAGTTAATCCATTACTTCCTAACGTTTTATGGTAAAATAGAAAAATAGTATCACCCTTTAAAAATCTTTAGTGTATTTTTGTTATAATGAGTTTATTATGATTTTCCCTTAAATAAAGGCTGTCTTTTACATTGCAACAAGGTAGTGAGTTTTCCCTTTGTTTTTTTTGTTTTTTGTTTTGAAATTACTGATTGCTAAATCTTTTTTTTCCCTCTCTCTTAGGAGGGAACAAGTTATTAGTGAACTGTGACTGAACTTTATTTCTAAATATCGCAGAATTAGAGCTATTTAAAGGTGAAGGTTGGCATGGCTTATTCATGAGCAGAGAACAGAACAGGCTTCTTTGCACTGCATCATCGGTCGACCTCAACTGTGAATTTCTAGTCAGCAAATGGGCGCTTCATTTGGTGCATCTGAGCAGAGGACGACAAGGGCTGCACTAAAAATGATCACGTTGCCATATGATCTACAGCTCCATTGATGACAGATCAACACATAAACCACTCAGTTGCTTTCCCCACTTCTTTGACATTTGTCAATTCAGTAAATCTCAACGTTTTCATCCATCCTGCCTAAAATTCTTATTATCTCATGAAAAAGGCTGATGGAGTTATAGCTGGTTTTGGCCTTTGGTCCTAGCACCTGTTCCAGAGATGTGACGCTCATATGCAGGATTAGGACGTGGCGCTGACTGTAGCCAGACTTTTGTAACCCTCCACAAGGAAGTTCTTAGGATGCCAGTGTACTGATGTCCTTCCCAGAAGCACCCGGGAACTCAGCAATCTTTGACGTGCAAAGTGAGATAACACTTCCATTAGCCAGCTGTGATTTGTGTATAGGTTTAAAAGAGAATGAGACTGAAAGAGACAGTAAGACTTTTTTTTTTAGCAAGGGCACATATTCTACAAACTGGATATTTCGCTAAATCTTAGAGTAGATTTGGCAAACCAGATTTGGCTAGAACCAGGAGATTGACATATTCAGTTACCTTACTCTGCCGTTTATAGCGACACGAGGAAACAATGCCTGTAGTCTGAGCTGTACAGACCAAAATGGTATCCAGAACGAGCAGGCGAAGCCAGATGACTGCTCAGGCAGCCTTTATTTCCTTCGGTTGTATAACAAGACAGGAGTGATATTGGCCTGGTTGATCACAAACCAAAAAGAAAGAAGGCCAATTTTTTTTTTTTTTTTTTTTTTTTTTTTGCAGTACGCGGGCCTCTCACTGCTGTGGCCTCTCCCGTTGTGGAGCACAGGCTCCGGACGCGCAGGCTCAGAGGCCATGGCTCACGGGCCCAGCCGCTCCACGGCATGTGGGATCTTCCCGGACCGGGGCACGAACCCGTGTCCCCTGCATCGGCAGGCGGACTCTCAACAACTACGCCACCAGGGAAGCTCAAAGAAGGCCAATTTTTCATGAGGAAATTGAAGTGCTGATGCAGAACTACCCCTCACAGTTTGTTGTTATTTAACGAAGAAGGAGTAATGGGGAGGTTTTGTCAAAACTTGTATAGATGAGTAACAATAACGTATCAACAAAAGAGTGATGATATTACTTAGCCCTCAGAGGATTTACACATGTTAGAAGTGAATAAACCGTGCAAAAAGTATTAACAAACTAGATTAAAAGAAGCAAAACATCCCCTCCTTTTCACTCTCCTTCCTAACCCTGGAGCCTGGTCAGGTGCCCCTCATTTAACAGCATCCACCTTGGTCCTAAATTTATGCATCCTTCCAGCACTTAGACTTAACTACTTTTGGACAGCGTGAACCACCAACATATTGCCACTATAGTAACTTTGTGGTTAATCAGGAACAAACTCCAAGAAAAAATTTACAAATATTAAAAGGCAGCTTCATTTGCTCTTAGTGTACTACACTGATGAGATGACAAATATTCGTTTAAGAAAGAATACTCTGAACACTAGACATGTAAGAAAGGGTGATTTGTGGAAAAAAAATTAGAAACGAAATCTCATAACATTTCCTCTTTTTCCTTTCTTCCTTTATGTATGCATGTGCATATGAATCTGTTTATATTTAAATTCTCTTTAAATACATCTTTAAATGTGGGCAAGGATTGCTTTATAATAGAGTGCAGACAAGCAAATCCATAGCACAAACAATTTCTATATTTTCTCCATTTGAGAGTGATGAATGGAGAGCCAAAAGAATAAATAATTGATACTTGTAGAAAGAGAGACATGTATCTGTGTTAGGCAAAGATCTTAGAAATCTTAATTTCTAACCATGTGGTGAGGATAAACTAATATGGAGATGGAAAAGTTTTCTCTAATGTTTTCTCCATTAACAAAAACAGTTACAGTGGAACCAAAGATATTCAATACAAAGTAACTTTGTAATTAATAGGATGATTTTCTCTTACAGACATTCAGATATGGCCCATCCTTTTGTAAATAGTCATTTCATGAAGCAAATGCTCCTATAATACAGTTAATCTGAAAAATGGCTGTTAGTTTTGTTGTTTTACATCTGAATGGTAAAAGGGTATCAAATATCTTCTTTAGTTTTATGTCTGCAGCATCCTAGGCTGTCCTTCTAAGACCTGTATCCTAGCTTCATGCAAGTGGGTTCCCTCTTTCTAGTTCTGTATCATTATCTCAGCCTTTTGCTGACTTCCAAACTCTAGGATCATAAACTGGATTTGAATATTTAACCTTTAAACTATTTCTCCAGGAAAAAAAAACCCACTGAATCTTTATCGTGTTTTAAAAATAATTTCCTCATAAAATAGTGGCATGTTCTTAAAAGTATTCAATCAAAACATACCACCAATGTGCCCTATTAATAGCAGATAAGATATAAATGTACAAATTCTATGAGTCAATACTAGAGGTGCACAGACAGAAAGCTCTCACAAGACTTCCATGCCATGCCCTCCTTTTGGCATTCATTTTGATTACAGCCCGGCAGACTAACAGTGTGTTTCTGTATCACGCAGGTAGAAGTGAGCACTTGAGGCTCATTTAACAGTGTGAATTTTCCGAATATATCACAGTTACACAAACACCTGAGCTTTCCGACATTTCGCTGATCCACTCTGAAAGTTCAGTGTGTTTAAGTAATTGCACTGTCAGTTGACCTAACTTCTATATTTTCTTCTCTTCTTTTTACTCTCTCTCCCTCCCTGCCTTCCTCCTCCCCTCCTTCTCTCCTTGTTCAGTTTTTGCTTCCCCTCCATTCTGTCTTAGTTTCTCTTCTTTTATTTCCCTTTTTTTCTTCTCTTATACTTTCCTTCCCCTTGTTGAATTTTTAAAATTGGTCTTTAAGCAAGGCTTTTCTTAACACCAATGGATGTCCAATTCTAGAAAGTTTTCATGTATTCACGAAAATGTGGAAAAATAAAGCTCCAACAATTCTGCATATCAAAGAGCAGTCACATTGTTCTACAGAAATCATATCTAATGATTTCATTTGCTATTGAACATGTTTCCTGTCTCATAATAATTAAAAGAACTCCTACAAGCCTACACAGTCATGCTATTTGGGTTTAAGCAACCAACATGATGTATAGATTCGACTTCACACAGCAATTACTTATCGAGTCAGAATGGAGAGACAGACCTTCCCAAGTGTTCTCATGTTGTACTGTTTACAAGGCAGCCCTGTACTTCTGGTTTACAGCTCTGCTTAGATCCTGTTACAGTTATACTTAGATCTTTCTTTTGGTAAAATGAAATTTAATGAGAAGGAAAGTGTGCTTTCAGTTTGCATTTGCAGAAGGATTTCTAGTTAAACTTAGGGTATGTAAAACCACATTCACCCCAAAATAAGCAAAGGATTCATTCACAGAAAGAACAAAATGTTCCCACCTGAATCGTAACATAAGGAATTCTTTCTAAAATTTTTAGAGTGTATCAAACATTAAAAAAATTTTTTTTCTGAAGCCAACAAGTTTCCTACCTTTTGTGGAAGTCCACCTTAAGGTCGGTTAAAACTCTGGTGCGCTGATCATTTGCAAATTCCACTGCTGCAACCAAGAAAGGGCGGGGTTCCCTCCTGAGACATCTGTGGACCAGAGGAGCTGGCAGGGACCGTGGAAGTGAATGATCCCGGCCTGGCTGCAGGAACAGTCGACCAGAGGTAACTACTTCCACATATCAACACCTTGTCAGTGGTGGTCTGAAAGACACAGCAACTGCCAGAATGAAAGTACCTGCTTCAGGGGGAGCTAACCAGCAACTCCGCCCTCCTCTGCCATCAAATCTTTCATACAGAAGAGAGAAAGGAAGCCAAGTAGGAGAAAACAATAGTAATAAGGCAAATTAAGTGCTTAAATTATGGCAGTGGTTCGCTGTGGTTATTGGTATTTAGCTGCATAATGAATTTCTAAAAATTCAGATCACATATGATTATCCAACTTTAGAAGAATCAGTCTACCTGGGTCAGTGGTTCTAAATGCACTGTTGTGGCATGCACGCTTGTGATTCTTTGGGAGATGGTTCACAAGTAATTTGTGATTAATCATTGTTTTCAAAGGATTTACTTAAAATAAATTTGATCAACTATACTCCAATAAGAATTAATTAAAAAATAAATTCGAGTGCAGTATTCAAAGTTATTCCTATAAGAATTTCATTCTCACTCACTGATATTCCCATTTGCATTCTTGAATGAATGAGAAGAAGGTGGAGGTATAACTAACATCCCAGTGATCACATAAATCCTTAAAGGTGCATGTAACGGTGTCCCACGTGTGAATATCACTTGCCATGTGTTTTTCAGGGGAAAAAAAAAAGCTAAACTCTGAGATCCATTGCATTAGGATTTGAGTTGTCCGTATTTAGTCTCATTATAATCATGACACAATAAAGAAAAAACGTATGATTTTGTTAATCATCTAATAATAGTGATAGATGAGGCCTCAAAAAGATTGTGTAGTTGCTCTTTCTATGGGCTGGATCACAAGTAAACGTGCCCAGAATAGTCAGCAATGGTGCACCATCTGATTGTTTCAATTCAGACTCGAGTATAAAGTGCTGGAAAGTGCTGTGATGATGAGGTAGAATTTATAACTGAACCTAAAATATGAAATCTGTGCATGGGGTCCTAAGAAGCAGTTTCTGTATTAAAGATGTGTTATAAAAGAAGCTCCTTCTTGTTAAAATAAGTTCAATATCACTCTTGGGATAAGCAAGCCTTAGTTCCCTCACTTTTGTTGAGGTTTAAAGCATTTGAATTTTAGTGGTCATACCTAGCACCTGTAGAAATTGTGAGCTGATATTATTTTATATATTTATTGAGTTATTTGTTTTATGCTTGTCATCTTCTCTAGAAAGTAAACCCCATGAAGACAAGGACTTCATGTTTACATTTTTATCTGCCTACAACAGGATAACAACACCTGATGTGCAGTGGACCATCAATAAATATGTGTTGAATAAAGAAAAAAAATCCCCTGCTTTTTCCCAGGAAAAGTCAGCATCACCATCTCAGAACAGGGTGCCCCAATAGTTTTTTTTCACATCTTTTACAGAACCATGCAAGAGAGGTCGACTGATGTAGAAAAATCTGATACCATTTTCACTAGCCAACATGATCTTTCTGGTTTCTTGAATTATTTGGCAAAGGGAAAGCACAGGTTGAACTGTTTAGAAAAATTAAAGGATTCTTTTTTGCATTTTGAAGACTGGGGCTTTTACACATGGTTTCAAAGTGGATTGAGCACGTAAAGCTCAATGAAGACAGATCCTGCGAAAGCAAAGAAACCCTATCTGATCAGTACCCCACGTGTGAACACACCACACCGTAACCATGTGGAAATAATAGCCTGTATTGGCAACAAAGCCTGCTATTTAATGAAACCAGTGCCATTGTGCTTGAAACTCTAATTTGGTAAACATCTTACAGTGCTGATTCATCAGAACTGAAAATCCAATAATAAATCACCACTGTGATTTAGCACGAATGCTGGAATTCACATCACGAAGTATGCTACAGCATCAGCTGAAACTCAAACAGGTCGCTGAAAGGTGCATTTCATCAGCAAGCAATTTAATTCATATCAAAGGAATTTTACTCCTAAGTGAGTGGCAACCGGCTACTTTTGAAAGCAGTTAACTGTGGGGGGAAATGAGTTGTTTTAGTTCCCCATAAAAAGGTAATAATCTATAATCCTGGATGTTTTAAAAGTCATTTCCTCAAATTCCATAGCAAACAACCCAGTATCTTTGCATCTTAATCATGTTCGGTAATGAAGCCCTTCAGATAATTGGCACTGTTTCTGTAGTAGGCCAAACTTTCTTTCAAGTTACAAATACTCACAAAAGGTTTACATTATAAGGGGCTGCTTTGGAGATGCGCAGATTTAGTTTGTAAGTACAAAGTGAACATGCAAATTGCCTTATCTTGTGGGATTCACAAACAACCATCATTCAGATTGATTTAATACATGGCTTTTTATCTTTAAAAGTGTTAATTAGAAAATAGGGACGGTTCTCTGAACACTTAAGAGTAATAAATAGATCAAAACAGCATCCATGCTTCTGTGATGAAACTTCTGAAGGCTTTGTAAAGGGATTAATACAATTGTCAAAAAGACCACAGTATACATATTTAATAGTGTTACCAAGCTACAATTACATTTTCAGGACTTTATTGTTAAGTTTTTCAAAATTTGCTATCTTGAAAAACTGAGATTTTTGGACAAGTTTGTTCAACATTTTGAAGTTACTATTTTATTTTAATTTTTCCACCTTGGACACCCAAATACACTCTTCTAGACAAGATGCTAAAACCACAAGTGAATATCGGAAGTTATTCCAAGAAAGATGGGCTGTAGAATTGCACAAAGTAAAATGTTAAGAGAAAAAAATTATGATTCATGCATTTTCTTTCAATTGAAAAACATAAAACAATTTGCTGAGAGTTTGTCTCTGCTTTGCAATTTCTCTATTATCTGACAGTGGAACGCACGGGCTGAGAAGTCAGTCTTGGCTCTGCCACTACTTGGCTCAGTGGCTTCAGGCAAGTGAGGTTACATCTCTGTGCTTCGGTTCATCTGCAAAATGTGCAAATTCACAGCCCCTTTCTCCTAGGCTCTTCTGGTGGGGATTAAATAAAATAGTGTTGAGTGGTGCCTGGCATTTGAGTAAGTGCTCTGTAAGTTACAATAATTGAGGCATTTGCTAATGAATCTAGATGGTGGTTTTCACCAGGCTTACTTATATGGTTATCCTATCACCAGCACGAAAAATACTTGTGAATGCCTCTTCAAATTTATGAGGAAGGCAAACATGCCCAGTATAGGGTAAGGACCCTTGGCCTCTGTGTCTCTAGGGAACTTGACTTTCCCTCCTCTTCAAGAGATGGACTCAGGGACCAAGTCATCCTCTGAGCTACTGCCTCTCTAGTGCCTCTATTTGTGTTTTATTACTACTTTATCTTGATTCAATATTTTGATTTAACTAATAATGCATTACAGGTTGTAAAATATTTATTTATTTATTTTTACTTTTTTTTTAAATTAATTTTTATTGGAGTATAGTTGCTTTACAATGTTGTGTTAGTTTCTGCTGTATTGCAAAGTGAATCAGTTATACATATACCTATATCCACTCTTTTTTAGATTTTCTTCTGATTTAGGTCACCACATGTAAAATATTTAAAAAGTATAAAATATCATACAATAAAATTAATTTGCCAGGAAAACAGTTTTTAAAAAACATCTGTCAGGCTTCCCTGGTGGCGCAGTGGTTGAGAGGCCACCTGCCAATTCAGGGGACGTGGGTTCGTGCCCCGGTCCGGGAAGATCCCACATGCCGCGGAGCGGCTGGGCGCGTGAGCCATGGCCTCTGAGCCTGCGTGTCTGGAGCCTGTGCTCCGCAACGGGAGAGGCCACAACAGTGAGAGGCCCGCATACCGCAAAAAAAAAAAAAAAAAAAAAAAAAAAAATCTGTCATTCCAGAAATTTTCTTTACACCTTGCTTCATCTTGTCTCTCTCTTCCTCTCTCTTTTTTTTCTTTTCTTTTTTTAAACTTCTCTCTTGGACCCCTTTCAATTTTTTACCCTTTGTGTTTCCTTTTCCTGACCACGTCTTCCAAAGCTCGGGCTTCACATATCTCTTTTGAAATGGAGACTCTCACCCCCCAGGCTTTCTGCCCCTGGAATTGTGCACCTCCCTTTGGTTTCCAGTCAAATGGCCCTTCCCTTTTCCTTCTCTGCCTGTTGGTCAGTCACACATCTGTCTGCCCTCCCAAAACACTTTAACTTCCTCCTCTGCTTCCACCAAACTCTGAATCCTTTTCATTCATTGCCTTACCTACTCTCACTTCAAGATGACAGACAGACAGTACAAGGGAAAGTTATAGACTCCCGTGGTTGGAGATCACATGGATTTCCATGATTTACCCTCAGCTGTGTTCTTCTTCTATTTATTTAAACTGCACTGAGCTTGTTTCAAACCACTTCAAGGCCTAGCAATACAGTAAGTACTATACATATGTTATCTTATTGAATTCCTTCATTAATCCCTTACTTTCTTATACTAATCACAAAGGAACCATTATCCTCATTTTACAGATGAGGAAATAGGTTTAGAGGGATTAAGTAGATGGTCCAAGGTCCCATAACCTGGAAGTGGCTGAGCCAGAATTTGGAACTGGTCTGACTCCCAAGGTATTAGCCACTCTGCTAGGCCAAGGTCTCTCCTGGCCTTGCTGTACCCTGGCTCTCCCTCTGCCAATCCTCATTCTATTCCAGTACCCCATGGTGATGGTGATGCCCTCACCATCACCGTTATCAGGTTATGCTGCTTATTAAGTTCCTGAGAACATGCAGGTTACTTAGATCTTCCTTCCCCTTTGTCCTTTTTCTTCTCCATGTCTCTAGTTTCTACCTGTTCCTGGTCAGTTATGAGCTAGAAGGGTCCAGGCCACCTCCCTTATCCCTGAGCAAACAGAGGCTCAGAGAGAAGAGGCACTGGCCCAGGTTTGCACGGTGGATTGGGGGCAGATTTGGGATTAACACGCAGGCCTTTGGACTCTTAGTCTAGTGCTCTCACTGCCCTGGGCCTTTTCCGAGAGACTGCTGCTTCAAATGGGCTGTTGGCATAGCCACTCTGCGTGTACCTACACCCTTCTCTTCCACTTTGGGATCCCACAATTTCATGAGTGATTCCTCTTTCCATTAGCTCCTTCTTTCTGTTTACAGATGTTTTTATTTCCATCACCCAGAGATACAAACAGAAAATTTTCTCTGGACCTTACTATCTTCTGTCTTTTCTCTCTCTCTCTTTACTCACTCATTAATTGATGCCTTGCAATTTTGCCTTTCATACCAGCTACCATGTATCCTGGTTGAAGCTATTATTCCTCAAGACACGCTTATGCATTCTCTGTGCCAAATTTCATTCTCTGAAATCCAAGGGGTATTCATAGTGTGGACACGGGAAGCCCCCGCAGGTTTGAACTTGCCCTAGATTCCAGAAATCATTCTAACCTTCGGCAGAAATTTCAGGATCTCCAGACCAATGCTCTGACACCAAACAACTGGTCTCCTTAAACCCATGGCCTGTCTTTGCCCCAGTGCGATGGAAGTAAGCCAAACAAATGATATCTAGCGTTCTTTGGTAAAGGCTGATGGCCATTCATTAAATTTGGGGATTCAGCATGGGTCCATTTTTTTTTTTTTTTTTTTTTTTGCGGTACACAGGCCTCTCACTGTTGTGGCCTCTCCTGTTGCAGAGCACAGGCTCCGGACATGCAGGCTCAGTGGCCATGGCTCACAGGCCCAGCCGCTCCACGGCATGTGGGATCTTCCCGGACCGGGGCACAAACCCGTGTCCCCTGCATCGGCAGGCGGACTCTCAACCACTGTGCCACCAGGGAAGCCCGGTCCATCTTTTGATTTTGCATTTTGGGTCATGTTTGGACATTAAGTCATAATCCTCCTTCATCCACATGGTTATCTTCAGAAGATGGAAAATAACAGGTATTGATAACGCAGAAAAGAAAAAAGTTAGGTTTTAGGTGATGACACATTCAGTATAAGCCGAGAGTATAAAGTAGCTACTAAGAAGCTAGCAAGATCTTAGTCTGTATAGATTTTTTAAAATATCTATTTTGTGGGAAATTACAATCTCCTAGTTCTCAGTATTGCTTGGACTATACTAGGGTCTGGGTGCCACATTTGAAGAGGAGCATTGGCAGAAAGGATTGTGTGTATAAAAGAATGGCTGGGATGGTGAAAATTGTAGAAATTATCTTGTAAGTTAAGTGAGAAAAGGGACCAGGATAACTTAACCTTTAGAAGAGAAGATTAATTAAACAAATGACTACTATCTTTACATATATGTAGGACTATCATGAAGAACAGGTAGTATGTGTGTTTCTTTAACAGTAGAAGTATAAATAAATAGAACTATTTGAGAATCAATATTATAAAAGAACTTTATAGCAAGACCTCTCCCACAGTGGACAGAAAGATTGAGTCTGATTGATGATTTCCTACAGGAGAGGGAAGTTGTACTAGCTATCCACAAACAACTTTTTAAATTTTAAGATTCTAAAAGGGGAAAAAAAAACCCTCTTGTGAAGTCATTGGAATAACTTTACATTAAAACAAGAGACACAGTAGATGTGACTTTGCCAGTCCAAGGCTAGCACAAAATCAAGGTATGGACAAAGGTAGCGGTCATAGCAATGGAGAGACTCCCTCCTCCAAAAATAATCATGAGTTGTGAGAGAAATAGTAACAGAATGCACATTTGGGTAATCTTTCAAAAATGATCCTTTGCTTGGGACATTGAGAGTTCCATGGTCACTATGAAAGAACACGTGGCCATGAAAGGTCTTTGGACTGGGATGCCTGGGTGAGAGGGTAGTCATGGAGCAGTATAATTTACCTGGGAAGGTGGTGAAAAGAAGGTCACAGGCATGTGCTCTGTGGCCATGGAAGAAAGTCATGTTCATGCTGAGGATGGTCTTCCCTGAAGACCAGCTCTGAACCCAGCAGACCCAGCCTCAGGCCCTGCACAATGCATTTAAGTTCACCTGATGGACTTGATGTTTACATTCCCTTCTCTTACCACGTCTCTGCTGCTTTTCTCCCCATCTGCATTCTATTTTCCTTGCACAGTGCTCTGGCTAAACTCGTGGGTGCCAAGCTTCCTCAATGAGCTGTCTGTTTCCCGGCCCTCCATTTGTCTTCAGGTTGTCAATTGCAATTTTGATCATAGTTGAGTTTTATTTCACACAGCTGTCCTCCCAGTGGCAAACTGGTCTTTGGTGATTCTCTACTCCACCCTCCCACCCCCTCCTTAGTTTTAAGTCTAACATCTTAGCTGTTTCATTCTCTCACCACCTCTTTTGGCTCCAGATCACAATCAAAGTTGTTTTATCCCAGACAGACATGGACGGCCTGGTTGCAACTTTACTAGCATCAATGGAAAGAAAAAAATCACCTGTAATCTTCTCATAAGTCATAGAAAAAGTATAAAAAGCATGAGCAAGTGTAATTTATCACCCTGAGCAAATGGGCATGTAATTACTTGCAAGGCTGCTTTTAGTTTAAAGCATCATTTTCTATTTCTATCCTTAAACATTTTCCCTTAAACATTTGTAGAAGTTTTGGAGAATTGGGCATATTTGTAAATGCCCGGTGCTGGTGTTACATCTGCAAAATCATGTACACATCATTTCAATGACGTTGTAACTATCTCCAGTATAGCCAGAGGGGTCTACTGGAGCTTCTATTCCAGATCCTCTTGGCTAGTATCTTGGCACTGAAGTTTTTGTTGCCTAATAAACTATAGTGCAGGATGAAGTGTACTAATAAATAGTGTTTATATAAATTAAACACCCAAATAACTTTTACAAAATTAGATATGAATTCTCTTTGGTGATATCACTATTGGTGGCATATACTGTGCTTATCACATTACATCCATTCGTGTGTTTATTTAAGGGAAACACTAAATAAATTTAATTTTTGATATTTTTAGATTTAATTTGTCCCTGAATTTCAAAACTTGTCTTTATCTCTCCATCTTTAAGGACTTTATCCTTTCATTAGCCTGAAAAATTCTCATTTTAAAAGTTTGGGTATTTCCGAGATTGAACCCTGGAAGCTATGGAGAGTGCTTTTCTCATCAAGGCATTTTGATTTCGTGAAAACCTCTATTTGAAGTAGGCCAGGCTCTTACTTGAGAGTGTTTCTCAGCTTAGCTATTCTGGGTGTGACCCAACATGGCCACTGACCCTGACCCTACTCACGATTCTATCAGGTCTAGCAACCACCCCCATCAGAATGCATCTCCTAGAAAAAATTTAGGAGAAAGAAATTTATTGGTTCCTTCTTGGCCAATGGTCTCTATTACCGGTTGTATCAGTGGACGAACTTATGCACAAAACAGCCTAAGGCTATTTCCCATGCAGGGAACTGTGAACAGGACAATTTCAGCTAAAATTGGGCATGGCAAGCAAATGAACCAACATATTCTGCATAGATTTTAGTTATCTGAATTAATGTGTGGTTGTATTGTTCTGTTTTCTCCAAAAGTCACTCCTTTTGGATCTGGAGAGTAATCTTATATCAAATAGATATAAATAATAAACCTGCTTTGATATAAATAAATTCGAGACCTCAAAAGTTGTTGTTTCCTTGTCCCATCTTTTTCATACCTTTTGAATTTATCTTTCTCCCAGTTTATATGGAGAATGGATTGAATTAACCATTAGCTAGATTTTGCATACTAGCCCAAATAGTCCAAATAGCATTCTCTTTCTAAGCTTGCTGTATGACTCACTCAATTTCTAGACTCAGGAATCTAAGTAGCAAGAGATCAGTTCCTGCTGGGCTCTTGGTGCAGTTGGAATAAAAGTGAATGAAGATGGTGATAATGGTGATAAAGTTGTTAAACATGCAATATTCTTAAATAAACAAATTTTGTTAAGCACTTACTACATGTAAGATTGTGTTCTAGACCCTCTGGTAGCAGGGAGTTCTACATTATGATTCCTGCTATCACAGGTGATTTAGAGCACAGTGGATCTAGAGCATGGGAATTGTCCTCCAGAATGGTTAGTTGGCACTAGATTCCCTTTGGAAAGATCTACTGCAGTGAAGATCTGGGTCACTGTTCTGCAGGCTTGAATTTTACTGAAGGTCTTTGAGCAGTCCTACCCCCTTCAAATGACACAGTGCCCTGTTCAGAGCTGCTTTGGAACAGACCTCCTGAGATGGCGGTGGGCTTTTGGATTTCTGACAAACTACTGGCATCTGCTTTCTATGTTGGTGCTATATTGCTTAATATGTCCCTCTTGGGCAAATGCATGGTAATTGAAAACAACAATGACAAGATTGGGACATCAGTGTCCTAACTAAGAGTTGGGGAGGGTCTTACATTTACTTCCTCGAGATGGATTCTTATTCCACACATGTAAAATAAAGTAGATAAAGCTCCAAAGTAGATTTCAAGCTCTTTAAGATTCAGAGAAAGATTCAGAGATTTCCATATTGTTTTCATTTTATTTTCTGAATTCCTTCGTTCAAAATCCTGAACAAAATTACCTTTGTTATATAATCATACAATTGTAGTCTTTTCTTGAAAGCATGCTAAGTTCATGTCTATCATGGAAAAAGAGAAATGTAGAAATCTGGATTCTCTCTTTGCCTCTTATTAAAGGATACAGGACCCTAGTAAAATACTTGTAATATTTTAACAGGAGAATATGGCACCTTTTATGGCTTAACTACATTTAGGTGATGTCATGGCTCCACATGACAACATGAGTTAAGATGAAATACAGTCATTAAAAAAATAAATTCCATCAAGTCACAGGTAACTTGTGATCTCTAGCTTTGGAGTGTTAAGCCTTGTAGAGCATGCCAGGGCCTATGTGATGTCTGTTATGAATAATAAGAATAAATTCCACCTCACTCTTTAGGTGGCTGATTCACAACACCAGTCAACAACACACTCTGTAGTAAAAGAGAAAGAGAGACCTAGCACATTCTAATGATTTGAGTAATTGCTTGGAAACTTGATAACGCATTAACATTCATTTGCTGAAAAGTGGGCCAGTGATGGTTAAGTGATTTCATCTTAAGATGGGTGTGTGTCTATTGGTATGTATCTGTGTCTGGTGATCCCCTTGGTTAGAGCGCTGTGCCAATGAAGCTCGATCAGGGGCTTTTCCCCAGGTGGCCTATCAACCTCTCTCTTTCAAGGGTCACATTTTCATCCCTGACCCCAGACTGCCGTTGCACAGGTGTTTACTACTGGCCAATAAGGAGATGAGATTTGAGATCATGCATTGCTTACATCTATCACCATCCTGGAGAAAACAACTTGCAGCACACAATCCATGTGGGTGGTTCTATAGCATCACCTCACCAGCCATGTTTCTGTGCTTGTGCAAATGGACATGTCTAAATATAAAGACACATGCACTAGAGACAGTTACTAATCATGTCTTTGATGTAGATTCATCTGGAGAAAGACCATTATGAAACAGTGAGTTGTTTATATCAAAGATTAGTTTAAACACGGCTGTAGATTTATTATTTTAAAATCTCTGGATGAGGGGATTGGATTAGATAAACTTTAAAGTGCTTCCAGCTCCCTACAGTCTCCAAGTGCATTGATTAACATACATAATGTAAAACAATGTAGTTTTGTAAAGCAAAGTTGGCAGGAAGAGAATATTCTCTCAAGAAAAACTACTTTCTGTGAGTCTTTCCTTCAAGCTACCAAAAAAAGGTGATCAAGTAGAGCTCAAAAATAATTTCTGGGTTTACACTTAAAATTCTTTTATCTGGAACAGATTATTTCATTCCACAATTAGAAATGAGATCCAAAATGCAAATATTACTGAGAGAGATAGCACATTGCCTCATATTCACGCTATGGTGTTAACAACTGCTATAAGAGCCATTTTACAAAATAAGTTTGAGAGGGGGAAGCATACCTTATTCAAATATATGAAGATAATTTTACAAATCATATCCTATTTTTTTCCAGTCCTAATTCTGCCAACCCTTCTGGGTATGTAACAGTTTTAAAGACAGGGCTTCAAAATTTGAAGAGGGGGGGAAAAAGTGGAAACAGCTTAAATGAGAATATAACTCTTAGACTTTCACCAAATACATTTTTATAGTTTTCCAGTTTGTTATATTTTCTTGAGAAAGGGTGAAAATTTTTGGAATTAAATGTACAATAAAATACCAAATATATACTTGTTCTTTAAAGATTTGTAACTCGATTTTCCTAAACTATCTTAGTTTAGATCAAGTCTCTCACATTTGAATTGGCAAGACATGCTATTTACTGTCCTATTGACCAGAAGGAAATCTGTTCAATCAATATTTGGAGATCTATTCCATTTGGAGTTCTGTTTAGCCATGTCAGAATGTTATTTGGAGAGTAATAAAATACAATTAAGTAGGAGAAAAATAAATTTGTAAATGAACTAAATTTCGAGGCTCCAGGATTTCTGTTTCCCATTGTCTCTGTACAGGTATCAAGAGAATCAGGGCTCCACATGTGGTCTAGGGATGCAGGTTGGATATATGAGTTCTGTGTTCTTGATGTAAGAGTTATAAAAGGGTTCCAAAGAGACCATTACATTTTGTTCTGGAGGCCCTCTTCCAGGGACGGGATAGGGATGGCTGCTCCATCCTGGTGGGACCATGCAGATGCAGATCTCACCTGGGACAGCTGGTTGGACACAGGAACCTCCTGAAGTCATTTAAATAGGAATCACAATCAGAGAATAAGTCTAGATGTTCTGCAAAGAACATTTTCCTCTGCTCCAGCTTAAAAGGATTAGTTATCTGTCCATGTTGCCCACGAGATGTCAGGTCACTTGAACAGTAATGAGAACAAATGCCCCTCACCTGGCTCCACGGCACCTCCTGTTACTGTTATATGGGGGCAAGTTGAGTCCTTTTTATCTGTGAAGCTGAGACTGACCAAAGCTAGCAGTCTTCCTCTCAGTGTCCTCCACTGGTGTCCTTACCCAGTGCCAGTGTTTCTGGTCCCCCATCCCATCCCTTGACCTTGGCACTAGATGCCTGACAGACCCTCCTCGGGCAAGAGCCGTGGTTACTCTGGGCCCATTTAAGGCCTTTTGGGTTGTAGAAACTCCTCATTGAGAAAATTCTGTTTATCTTTTGAATGTTAGGTGACCAGACCTTTGAAAAATTGGTATTCTTTTCCCCTCTAACTATAAACTGGAAACTTCACTCATGTGGGTATGGTGTATTAGAAGACCAGGCTTTTGTTCTTCTTAACTTCCCATATAATCAAAAGAACCTAATGATTTCAAGTTGCCTGTAACATTTTGTGTGTTTCTGAGTTGAAACTGAATTCCCAAGCAAGAACGTGAACAATAATGAAATTCAGGCAAAGAGGCTCTATTTTCCTGTTGTTATAAGAGCCTCTTACGGTGAACTCCTGGGTTCTACTCCCTGTGGTTTAAGACAACATAAAATTTAGCACTTATCAACTGCATTTTAGCATGCACATTATTTCAAAGACCCTGAAGAAATGTAATGGCTGAATTGAGTTTGATTGGTAATACAACTTATAGATTTATATAACACCTGTATTCTCCCATGTTAAAAACTATATAGCACAGTCTATAGATTACAATTTAATTCTGTAGATGATATCATAAGACAATGGATCTCTCATAATTCCACATGAGAATTTAGGTACAGTAAGCAGAACATAATTTTTCCAGTTGGAATTTGGCCAGAAGCTGGGGATTAAAAACTCTTAGTGTTATGAAAAGTTCCATGGGATGTTTAATGACTAGAAATAGCCAGAAGCTTAGATTTATGATATCCCAAAATAGTACCCCTAGCAGGATTAGCCCACTTGGGTCATGCTGGGGCACAGTTTGGGCAATACTCAAAAAAACCCATTTATTGAATCATAAACATAATTTCTAGCAGCTCTGGGTTGGAGATTTGTATTCAAGAACTACTTACCAACTTTTAGCAGCTTCCTTGGATATAGCATCCCACTGGCATTCAATAAATGAACCATAATAAAGAAAATGTCAGGTAGGCTTGAATGATAGTGATGGTAGTGTAGTAGGACAAGGACCAAAGCTGACTTTTCAAGCAGGTGACTGAGATGGCTCCACATGTGATGTGATTGCAAAGGCTATGGAAAGACACAAAATACCACATTGGTTTGGGTTGCTGGTGCCTACAATTTCACAATTTTATTCTTTTTAATTAATGCTCAACCCCTATTTCAAAGCAAATATACTTGAAAAAGTTAATACACAAGACTTAGTTATCATTTAAATCATAGTGTAACATGAGTTTTCATATCCTATTCTAAGGAGTTTTGCTAGAACTGAAGAGTAAAGGATATTTAAGGATAAAGATATTGGATGAGTGAAACACCAAGGGAGGAAAAGTTTTCAGAAAAGAGAGTACAGGGTCAAAGAAGATAAATTCTTCCAGCCTCATTGTTATGGGATGAATTGTATCCCACCTCCCCACACCGCTACCCCCAAATTCATATGGAGAAGCGGTAACCCTGATTATTTCAGAATGTGACTGGATTTGGAGACAGAGACTTTAAAGAGGTAATTAAATAAAAATAGAATTGTTAGGGCAGGCCTTCATCCAATCTACCTGGCATCCTTATAAGAGGAGGAAATTTGGAAACACAGAGAGACCAAGGTGAGCTTGTGCAGAGGAAAGACAGCGTGAGGACACAGCAAGTACGCGGCCATCTGCAAGCCAAGGAGGGAGGCCTCCAAAGAAACCAACCCTGCCGTCACCTTGATCTCGGACTTCTAGTTCCCAGAGTTGTGTGAAAATAAATGTCTGTTGTTTAAGCCACCCAGTCTGTGGTATTTCGTTATGGCAGCCCTAGCAACATAAAACACTCACCCCTTTTCAGTAGGAAGCCATCACCACTGCTAGTTAAATCTCTCAGCTTCTTTGAAGTTGAGGCTTTTATTGGAAGTGGCTCTAATCTTTCTTGGATCTTTCTAGCTCCAGGGAAAAACCCTGAGGATCAGGTTTATCTCCTCAGGTTGATTTTGTAAGACATGGTTTAAATTCAAAATGTTATCTGGACATTCATAATATGCTGGAGTGAAGAGAGGTAAGGCTAAGCCTGTATCTGACCAGGCTGTTATCAAGATGGAGTCAGAGCAGTCATTGTTTGCTGGTAGCCATGGATGGTTGGCCAACCTTCCACATTAAAAATGAGATGCCTGTATTTTCACTACTTAAAAACCATGGGCAATTCGCTACAATAGTTCTCTGTTGGGCACTTCTGATGTATTAAATGAATTTTGGTGAGAGGATTTCAAAATAGGCTTTGGGGGCTATAATAACTTTGGCATCGGTGAACAATGAAGGGCCTCCTGCATTAATATTATTTAATGTAAATGTAAAGTAACTGCAGTTACAACAAGTCAGAGTATTCATGTTTAAAACCAGTATTAATTGTTAATAATAAAACTGCAGCCTTTTAAAAATGGAACTATTGGGCTTCCCTGGTGGCGCAGTGGTTGAGAGTCTGCCTGCCGATGCAGGGGATACGGGTTCGTGCCCCGGTCTGGGAAGATCCCACATGCCGCGGAGCGGCTGGGCCCGTGAGCCATGGCCGCTGAGCCTGCGCGTCCGGAGCCTGTGCTCTGCAACGGGAGTGGCCACAACAGTGAGAGGCCCGCGTACTGCAAAAAATAAAAATAAAAAAAAAATAAAAATGGAACTATTGATGTTCTGCTTATAGAACCTGGGAGTCTAGAGGGCAAGGATAACTTATACTTGCCAAATCGTTGAGAGAAAATTCCAACTATGTGGAAATGTAAATATTCAGTATTAGAAAGGATAATTAGGGATAGGCTAAATATTTACCCAGTTCCCTTCTTTTTAAATCACAAATAAGACTTCTCTGTTGGCTTAAGTTTCTGATAGAAGACCGGTTAGAAAAAATGGGGGTGTGTGGAGAGTGTCTTTATTTTCTTAACCAAAATCTATCTTACAATTCATATGAAATCTAATCCCCTTTCATTATTGACCTTGAAATTTATTTCACAATTATTTCTTTTTACTAAGACACTGTGAATGAAATTTAGTATGTGTTGCATCAAAAATATCAAAGATATAATGTTGAATATGAAGAGAAAACATAATTTTAGCAGCAAATTAAGTGACAGTTAAATAGAATGTAAACAAATTATTTAGAGAATATTTGCAGAAGGTTAGAAGTGTGCAGACATTCAAATGTTCAAGGATTCCTAATTGCCACCATTTTAAAAGAACCTTGCAACAGATTGCACAAATAAATAACTGTATTGTGGGAGAATTGTCATATAAAGAGCTTCATGTAATGCCTTTTCTGCCAGTAGTTATTTTATTTCCTCTTTATTCTTCGCTTGATTATTTTCTCATGAGGATAGTTTCAAAAAAAATACTATTTCTGAGAAGGAATTTTGTAAATAAAAAAAGATTCTATTCATCATGGTCCAGGCAGGAAAACAAAAAACATTCTAGGTGTTCCAAACAGAGGCAATTTAACACAGGGAGTAGGTTGCATAGATGATGGAAGTGTTGGCAAGGGGCTGGTGAGGTGATTTAGAAATCAGAAATAGTAGGAAGTTACTACTACCCCAAGATGGGAAGGGCACAAAGAGGAGGCATTGTTTCCACAGCTTAGAGATGAGAACCACGGTTGGGGAACTAGAACCCAGGTGGGGACTTTCCTACTGGAGCTGTGAGCACTGAAGTAGGAGTTTCTCCAATGGAGTAGCATCACAGAGAAGGTAGAATCATTGCAAAGGGTGAAAATAAGAGCAGAAGAAAATACTCTGACTCCTCTTTTTTCTTCTCCCAGGATTCTGCCAGTGCCTCCCCTTGGCCAAAGCTATCAAAGTCCAGTTGGCAGAAGAGACAGAGAAATGTAGTTGACAGAGATACAAAGCAGAGCAAGGGAAGGGTAGATAATGGATCAAGAGCAAACTGGCAAAAGACTTGCACACAAAATGGAATTACTTTTGTTAGTTTCTCTTTATTTAGTTTCATCTAGTTCCCTCATGGCCATGGTACCATACAATGAAAATCACTTTGGGACTTTATGACAATTATAGATTTTTTTTTTTTTTTTTTGCTGTGAGATATTTAACAAAATAAGTAAAGTCCTTCTGGGCCTCAGAATTTGTAATTCACTGAACCACTAATGTGGTAGTTGAGATGTGGGAAGAAGAGTCTGAGGAAACCAAAATGGTACCTGTTACTGACATTTGAGTTTCAGACCCAGACTCAATATTCTTCAGAATATCAGCTCCCAACTTCTTACATGACATTTCAACTTTAGCAGTTTTGTACTAATGAACTCCTTTATTTCTGCCTGTCTCATTAGGACACTCCATGCTTTCCAGAAACGCAAGTGAAGTTTAATAGAGATAAAGCCATTCCACAGGCGCTGCTATGATCAAGAAGCTACAATCAATCTTGTTTTCTTCAAGCATGTCATAAAAAGACCCTTTTCCTTCTGATTAGCATTCTTGAACACAGTACAAGCTGATGACTTGCTTGAAGTCATTCGCTGTAGGGATACAGCACCTACTGCACGTGATAAAATGACATAAGGCATATGAACTGCTCATTACAATCTAATTAGTTTGGGCTTTTCATTTCATTTTATGTCCTGAATTGAACCTGATTCAATATGATTCTGAGCTGGAGTTCATCATGTCTTCTCCCTGGCAGTTCAAGTTCATGGTGTTTGCTTGCTAGATTCCATGGTTATAGAAATGGTTCCTCTTTTCTTTTTTTTAGTTTAGAAAGAAGACCATTAGCATAAAACAACTGAAGCTTTTGCTCTTATATTTTCTTCTGTGAGAGATTTTGATTTGACCGAGCACGCATCACAGTTGTTGAACTATTTCAAGAAGGTTTGGCCATAATAATAAACTGACTTAAGTGATTCATGGGTTCACTTCTTTGTAATTCAATGGAGCAATAGTCCTAGCCCTTGGGTTGCACTCCCAAGAATGACTAAACAAAAAAGAAAAACCTGGGTTAGTTTTGTTAACAAACTCAATGATATAGGAGGCTTCTTGAGAGCAAGAAGCCTTCCATTTTTGGGTTGTTTCTAACCCAAACATTTTTCTGTGTCTCAGACTAGTAACAGGCTATGTAGGTAGACTAAGCATGCATTGATTTATCTGATTTCAGTATTTTAGGGGTTATAAGGAAAGGATGACTGGCATTTTTCTGGAAGACATACACACTGTCTTCTCTGTCTTTTTTTTGGTACAAGGAAGATTCAGATATCTGCTTTTTAAATTTCTTCATAGGACAGTCATGGTATCCATCAGATTCAGTAATTCATTTTTTATTTTTAAATTTGAGAAATCATTTAATATGGGTAATATTAATATAAAATACTCATAAGCATATTTTCTTTCTACTCACTTGAGATTTAAAAATTTGTTGTGTCATCCAGAAAGCAAATATTGTGTTTTGTATTCACCTTATAAAATACCTTAGGGCTTTGCCAAAACAGTGCCCTTTGGTTCTGTGCCCTGTGACTTCCCTGTAGATGATGTCTTCTGGAACTTGATTAAAAAAAATCATTTTGGATAAAGTAGATTTCCTCCACATTACTAAGTTCAACCTGCAAATAATAATAGAAAGAAATAATTATACATACCCCATAGTTTTGTTGATATGATATAGTTAGATGATAGCAGTAAAATGCCTAGAATTGTACCTTTCACAAAATATATGTTTGCCCTATTAGTTCCCTTCCCACTTCCCTGCTTTGGAGCAATATAATTTAATCAGATTACTACCCTAAACAACATCATGGAATTCCATGTGGTTTTGTTGATCTAATTCCTAGATCACTTATGCTCTGCCCCAAAACATTTCTTTCATGACAGAGAAGTTTAATTTGATTCAATTTTTATTTCATAACTGATGACCATCATTTATGTTACCAGTGAACTGAGGTTTACCGTTGATTGGGTATTTTGAGTATACTGCATAAAACTTTTTTTCCCCTTCCAAAGCCCATAAAGATGGTAACATTTTAATAATATTCCCTGAGCTCCTTGGTAAAGAAACTAAACTAGGTGAATATCTGTTTTATTTATTTAGGTTTTGTATCCTAACTGGTGGTTCTTTATTTCTGCAATGATTTGTTGAAAGTTGGTGGTTAGATAGTATGTACCCTTTAATTCAGCTATTGTTAGCACTTCTATATGCCACAGAGAGGTTCTGAAGTTTTCAGTAGGCCGTGGACGCTTAATAGGAACTCTCAATTGTTCTCTCAGTACTCCAGACCCATCATGACATCCGAGTTACACACATTTCTTGTGTATAGCCTTCAGCTCAACATTGAAGTAAGGCATCAGGCGTTTGTTCCACGCTTCACACAAGAAGAGGAAGTGAGAATGTTTTTTTTTACTTACATTGTCAAGGATTCTTAAGGGATTGGTCTTGGTTAATTAGCAATTAGTAAAATGAGTAGCAAGCTCCTGATAAAATATTGCTAGGGAAATTGGGAAACAGAAGGTTACCCAAGCCACTAACCCAATCTTTGGGGAAGGGGAAGAGGAAGAGGTAGGAAGTGAGGGATTCAAGGAGCCAGGGGTGTCCAGAGCGTGTCTGCTGCTGGAGCTGCCTGGGTCCTCCAGCACATTATCCCAGCCATTCTCCCTCTGCCCCGAAGCACAGTACTGAGGCCCCTGAGACTGGAATAAACTCAAAAATTACGACTTGATTAAAGACTACTGAGATGTTCATATTGGAAATGGAAAATGATATTATGAAAATTGATGCACTCTTCTTTGTTTATAAAGACAGTGTGATTAACTTGCCATCATCTGCATTTGAGCTGATGGCAGGTTTGGGCTGAACTGTCTACACTCTGGTGGAAGACGTGAGTTCACTGGGCAGTTACATATAAGGGGTGTTGCCCATGCAGTGAAACAGAGCGGACCCATCTGGCTGACACGGTCTCGGAGCTGGTGACCCTGGTAACCTGAGTTGAATGAGCATGACCAGCACCATGTATTAATTAACACGGGTCTTCATCTATGTATTAAGGGATATGCATGTAATGTTTTTCAAGCATAGATCCATACAGCTGAAAAACAAAGTGAAATAAAATCATTCTAGGACACTGGCCAGTTCTAGTGAATGAACTGTGGTTTGAGGACATAGAGGAGCTTTTATCTCTGACCCTGTAATGTTTTTACTTGTGGACTCTGTTGAACTAGAAGGATCCTTCCTCAATCCCACTGCTCACACTTTCTTCCAAGAGACTGAATTTGGGGAGACATTGAGAAATGAAGTGAATTAGGAAAGACCTTATGGTTTAACAGCTGATAAATGCAATAAGCATTTTTTTAGTTGTTTCTCTCAGATATTTTTG